>NC_082716.1:101644851-101774851 GCF_030144855.1 Hypanus sabinus | reverse complement strand
ATCCTCATGAGCATTTAGTTTGCTTCATAGGTAAAGGAGCTAAACGTCACGTTTACTATACGTTAAACATCTTTGCTAACATTGTGTCTCCAGCTGTCTTTCTGAGACCCCTGGTGTACTGACCACGGACAGCATTGTGACTGGCTGCATCACCGTTAGGTTAGGTACCTCCGCACAGAGTTGAAATAAGCTACAGAAAGAATAATCGGATGACAGAGGGAAAGAAGCTGTTCCTGAATTGTTGAGTGTGTGCCTTCAGGCATCTGTACCTCCTTCCGGATGGTAGTAATGAGGAGAGGGCATGTCCTGGGTGATGGGGATCCTTAATGATGGACGCTGCCTTTTTGAGGCATCGCTCCTGCACTAGTCCAAAGACTAGTGATAGAGCTGACTGAATTTACAACTATCTGCAGCTTACTTTGATCCAGTGCCATAGCGTCCTGCCTACCAGACAGTGATACACCCAGTTAGAAACCAAATCTCCTGAAACTCCTAACGAAATATAGCCACTGTCTTGCCTTCTTTCTAATTACATCGATATGTTGGGACCAGGGTTAGAGATATTCATACCCAGGAGCTTGAAATTGCTCAATCCTACCACTTCTGATTCCTCTATAAGGACTGGTTTGTGTTCCTTCGTCTTATCCTTTGGCCATACTGATACTGGGTGCAAGGTTACTACTGTGACACCACCCAACGACCTGAAATATCCTGCTCCTGTACGGCCTCTCATCATCATCTGAGATTCTGCCACCATGGTTGTATCGTCAGCAAATCTGTAGATGGTATTTCAGCTGTGGCTAGCCTCACAGTCATGGGTATAGAGAGAGTAGAACAGTGGGCTAAACACACGCCCCGGAGGGCGTCAGTGTTGGTCGTCAGCAGGGAGGATATGTTATCACCAATCCACACAGACTGTGGTCTTCCAGTCAGGAAGTCGAGGATCCAGTTGCAGAGGAAGGTACAGAGGCCCAGGTTCTGGAGCTTTTTGATCAGAATTGTAGGAATGATTGTATTAAACACCGAGCCGTAATCAATAAACATCATCTTGACATAGGTACTTGTATTGTGCAAGGCTTCGTGGAGAGCCAGTGAGATTGCATCCACCGTAGACCTATTGTGGTGATAGGCAAACTGCAGTGGATCCAGCTCCTTGCAGAGACAGCAGTAAGTTCAAGTCATAACCAAGATCTCAAAGCACTTCATCACCGTAGATGTGAGTGCTGCTCATTAAGGTAGATCACCTTGCTATCCTAGGGCAGTGGTATAATTGTTGCCCTTCAGCCGGTGGGAACTCCTGACCGCAACAGTGAGGCCGAAAATGTCTCTGAATACTTCCGCCGGTTGGTTAACACAGGTTATCAGAACCCCACGAGGTACTCCGTCAGGTCCTGTAGCCTGATGTCAGCCTGAGACTGAGATCACAGGGAGGGCAGAGGGTGGGTACCAGGACTGAAGTGCGGGGTAGGAAAAAGGAGGAGAGGTGTGGCTGGAGGGAGGTTAAACAAATATATACCCCAAAATAACCAGGAACCCCTCCCCCCCCCCCCACACACACACACACACACACACACACACACACACACACACACACACACTAACTCATAGAACATGGGCCTTGCAGTCATCCCGCAGATCATGTGACAGTCCCATTGATCACATAGCCATCCTGAGATCTTTGATCTTTCCTCTGAAGAGACAGCCAGGTCTGAGGGGCCGAATGGCCCACCTCTGCTGCTGGTGTGTGTCACTAACCAAGCACATGGAGAGTGCTTGCAACAGAGAACCCAGCACCTGAGCAGATGAGAATGACTTCCTTCTCAACATGTAGTTCAGCAACATAAATGCTCCCATATTCATCGCCATGACGATAACAATAACATCAAACACTGCTTCAAGGAACAAAGGGGCCCCACTGATAGGTGGTGAAGAAACTATTGGGATGTGAAGGTATATGATGAGTACCGAGTGGCTACACACTGGAGCCATCTGAATTATTAAACGGACCTCAAGGTCCTTTCCGCTGAGAAAAGGCACAATGCACCTCCGATCCCACACAGACTGTCACCGCTGAATACAGAAGGGAGCAAAGGAGAAGCTCGTTTCTCTCACTGGCTCCTTGTAGCTAGTCCAGCCCTGCTTTCCTTCCATACCTCCCAACCGCACTCCTTCCCCAGGGAGGTCACACCCTGATCTGAGGCATTGACCCTTGCACCACACACAATCAACGTTCACAAGAGGCAGGAAACTATAATGGGCATTGGCTGGGAGGTGTCACCAGATCAGATTCAGATTTAATATCACCAGCACCTGTCACAAAAATTTGTCTTTGTGGCAGTGGTACAAAGCTGTAGATAATAATAGAGAAAAAACATTGACTTGATGAATTGATTTCATTATATATATGTGTGTATATGTATGTATGTGTGTGTGTATATATATATATAGTCATCTGTGAATGTTGTACACTAGGTTTCCCATGAATATTCAGTGTGCTAAACGGGTTTCGAGGCAGCACCCATCCTTCCGTGCTCCAGGCCAGTTGCAACGGCACTACTCGCCGGCCATGCGAGGCGACCGGTTACCCGAGGCTAACCAGTGATCCCTGGAGCTAGGGTATCACTGCGTTTAGGCAGGATGCTGACTTAAAGGCCTTTAGACATAACCTTGCAGATGGTAGCTTTGCACAGTTGGCTCCTCAGTCAAGCATGTACCCCTAATGTCCAAACCCCAATGTGTGCGGTTCCTCTCGAACTGAGCAGGATTACTGTTGCAACAGCACTTTATCAGTAGGGTAAAACTAACCTGTCTCACGACGGTCTAAACCCAGCTCACGCTCCCTGTTAGCGGGTGAACAATCCAGCGCTCGGTGAATTCTGCTTCACTATGATAGGCAGAGCCGACATCGAAGGATCAGAAAGCGACGTGGCTATGAACGCTTGGCCGCCGCAAGCCAGTTATCCCCGTGGTAACTTTTCTGACGCCTCCTGCTTAAAATCAGAAGGATCGTGAGGCCCCACTTTGGCGGTCCGTATTCATGCTGAAATTCCAGATCAAGAGAGGTTTTGCCCTTCTGCCCAATGGAAGGTTTATGGGAGATCTACATCCTCCCTGAACTCACACCTGCATTACGGTGTGACAGGTGTACTGCTCCAGTCAAACTCTCCACGTGCCAGATGGGGAGTTTAGTGCAGCCGGGTGACAGTGGAAAGAGGCAAAGTCTTTAAGTCTGAAGGAGTCAAGTTACTGGACAGCTACAAATATCGGAGGGAGGGCTAGAGGTCCTGAAGGTGCATGGATGCCATGATGAGGACTCAAGGAAGGCTGCAACATCCAAGTACCCCTGGAGAGCGAGCCAGGGCTAGCTGAATGGGAAGAACAAGATCAGAGACATCAACAAATCTGCTCTGCCAGTTGTCAGATGCCCAGCCACAATAGCACGTTGGCCAAGGAGCAAACTGGAAGCTGATGACATCAAGATCCAGAAAATACAAACAATACATGCAGGATTCCATCCAAGGTCCAACATCGAGCCAATCAACCAGGCACAGCAATACTGGACAAGGAACTGAAGGAGGCAATAGTAATATAGATGTGGAAATCCCAAGTGACAGCAACATCAGGAAGAAAGAATACGAGAAGCTGGAGAAACACCAGGGTTTGAAAGAGCAGATAGAAAGGATGTGGAAGGTTAAAGCCAGAGTAATCCCGGTGGTGATAGGAGCACTTGGAGCTGTGACACCTGGACTGGGAGAGTGGCTCCAACAAATCCCGGGAACATCGGAGATCTCAGTCCAGAAGAGTGCATCCTAGGAACAGCAAGGATATTGTGCTGAACCCTCAACCTGCCAGGCCTCTGGGAGAGGACCTGAAATTGAGGAAACACACACACACACACACACACCACCCTTAAGGGTGAGAAAAAAAAATATACAGTGGCATGCAAAAGTTTGGACATCTCTAGTTAAAATTTCTGTTACTGTGAATAGCTAAGCGAGTAAAAGATGACCTGATTTCCAAAAGGCATGAAGTTAAAGATGACACATTTCTTTAATATTTTAAGCAAGATTACTTTTATATTTCTATCTTTTACAGTTTCAAAATAGCAAAAAAGGAAAAGGGCCTGAAGCAAAAGTTTGGCCACCCTGCATGGGCAGTACTTAGTAACACCCCCTTTGGCAAGTATCACAGCTTGTAAACGGTTTCTGTAGCCAGCTAAGAGTCTTTCAATTCTTGTTTGGGGGATTTTTGCCCATTCTTCCTTGCAAAAGGCTTCTAGTTCTGTGAGATTCTTGGGCCGTCTTGCATGCACTGCTCTTTTAACGTCTATCCACAGTTTTTTGATGATGTTTAGGTCGGGGGACTGTGAGGGCCATGGCAAAACCTTCAGCTTGCACCTCTTGAGGTAGTCCATTGTGGATTTTGAGGTGTGTTTAGGATCATTCTTCCCTCTACCAGTGAAATGTTCCCTGTGCCATTGGTTGCAACACAACCCAAAAGCATGATCGATCCACCCTTGTGCTTAACAGTTGGAGAGGTGTTCTTTTCATGAAATTCTGCACCCTTTTTTTCTCCAAACATACCTTTGCTCATTGCAGCCAAAAAGTTCTATTTTAACTTCATCAGTCTTAAGACTCGTTTTCAAGATGCATCAGGCTTGTTTAGATGTTCCTTTGCAAACTTCTGATGCTGAATTTTCTGGTGAGGATGCAGGAAAAGTTTTCTTCTGATGACTCTTGCTTGAAGGCCATATTTGTGCAGGTGTCGCTGCACAGTAGAACAGTGCACCACCACTCCAGAGTCTGCTAAATCTTCCTGAAGATCTTTTGCAGTCAAACGGGGGTTTTGATTTGCCTTTCTAGAAATCCTATGAGCAGTTCTCTTAGAAAGTTTTCTTGGTCTTCCAGACCTCAACTTGACTGCCACCATTCCTGTTAACTGTCATTTCTTAATTACAATACAAACTGAGGAAATGGCTACCTGAAAATGTTTTGCTATATTCTTATAGCCTTCTTTTCCTTTGTGGACTAATTTATTTTAATTTTCAGAATGCTAGGCAGCTGCTTCAAGGAGCCCATGGCTGCTGATTGTTGGGACAAGGTTTGAGGAGTCAGGGTATTTATAAAGCTTTGAAATTTGCATCACCTGGCCTTTCCTAATGATGACTGTGAACAAGCCATAGCCCTAAAAAACTAATTAGGGTCTGAGACCTTGGTAAAAGTTATCTGAGAGCTCAAATCTCTTGGGGTGCCCAAACTTTTGCAAGGTGCTCCTTTCCCTTTTTTTCCATTCTAAAATTGTACAAAACAAAAATAATATGCTAATCTTGCTTAAACAGTTGTAAAGAATGTTTCATCTTTTGCTTTATGACTTTTGGAGATCAGTTCATCTTCTACTCACTTAACTAACAGAAATTTTGACCGGGGGTGCCCAAACTTCTGCATGCCACTGTATTTACATATATACGGTGAATCTGTGAAATTCGTTGCCACGGGCAACTGTGGAGACCATGTCACTGGGTATAAGGCAGAGGTTGATAGATTCTTGATCAGTCAGGGCATGAAGGGATACGGGGAGAAGGCAGGAGATTGGGGCTGAGAAAGAGAATGGATCAGCTGTGATGAAATGGCAGAGCAGACTCATTCTGCTCCTTTATTTTATGGTATTATATATATTAAAAAGTTAAATTAACTAATTAGAGCAGAATTTTTTTTTAAATTTAGAAGTAGTGAGGTAGTGTTTGTGGATCTGATGGCAGAGGGGAAGGAGATGTTCCTGAATGGTTGAGGGTGTGGCTTCAGGCTTCTGTACCCTATTCCTGATGGTAGAACTGAGAACAAGGCATGACCTGGGTAATGGGGGTCCTTAATGATGGATGCCGTCTTTCCGAGGCATCGCTCCTTGAAGATGTCCTAGTTGTTGGGGAGGATAGTGTCCATGATGGAGCTGAATAAGTTCACAGTCTTTGGACTTATGTTGATCGTGTGCAGTAGCAACTCCCCCCCCCCCCCACGCATACCAGACAGAGATTGGTTGGGAGATGTCACCTAATGAGGACTGGCAGGGAGATGTCACCTAATGGGGATTGGCGGGGAGATGTCACCTAATGGGGATTGGCTGGGAGATGTCTCTTGGTCTTATCTGAGAGCAGGACCAACCAGACATGTCACCCCCTTCTCTCAATGGGAATGGGGCATGGGGCATCAGATGGCAAATATTGGCCAACCTCTTCAGACACGGGGCCCAAATATATCAAATGTGAATGTATTTTTTTCAGCAATACAACATGGACGAGGGCCCTTTGAGCATCACTGCCCCAGCACCCCCACAACACTGATTAACCCTGACCTAATCGTGGGGCAATTTACAATAGCCAGTACACTTTTGGACTTTTGGAGGAAACTGGAACACCCGGGAAAACCCACGCATTCCACGGGGAGGACTTACAGAGAATGGCGCCAGAAAGGGACTCCAAACTCCAGGATGCCTCGTCCTATCCGACGTACTGCCGTCTGGAAGAAACAACTCCTTGCTCCAGAGTTACCTCCGGCCTCTGAAACTGGGTCAGCTCTGTGGCTTGTGTTCTGACAGTTGTGTCAAATTTCGGCATCACTGGGTCGGGATGAGAGATGGGAGTGGGAAACTGGCTCACTGAGGAGATGGGATCCTTCACATCCAGATTGCCCTGTGTGTCCCCGTCTCCCCCATTGCAGGGAGCCAGTGGGAGTGGCTTCACCACGTTCTCAGTCAGGTGAAAAGCAGAGGCCGGTTGAGTGTCAGCCACAGGTCTTCACATTGAACAGATCTGAATGGCTGATATGATCTCCTAGAGCCCTTGCAGTTCTGAATGACTGCGACTGTTCACTCTGCCCTGTAGCCACCACTGTCAACACTGGAATAAAGATCACTACATTGAGTCTGCTCTGCCTGATCCATTTCCCTCTCAGCCCCAATCTCCTGCCTTCTCCCCATATCCCTTCATACCCTGGCCAATCAAGAATTAACCCTAAATCTACCCAAAGATGGCCTGTGGCAATAAATTCTATAGATTTACCACTCTCTGGCTAAAGGAATTCCTCCTCCTATCCATTCTCAATGGACATCCCTCCTGAAGCTGTATCTTCCGTTCTTAGACTCTCCCACCATAGGAAACATCCTCTCCACATCCACTCTGTCGAGGCTTTCTGGTCTCATCAACTCCTCAAGCATTTCTGTTACTTACTCTTTAAGGCTTTACATAGTTCTTTCTGACAGTAAGTGCCCCTGCCCCCAGTGAACTGATCATCTGAACTGCCCACCCTCAACATGCCACCCTCTCCCACATCTCCTCATCACCCACCCACACCACTGAGCCTTCTGGAGCAAACTCAGGAGAACACCGAGTGAAACTAATTAAACACAGGAGGTCCTGCAGATACTGGAAATGGTGAGAAACAAACACAAAATACTGAAGGAACTCAGCAAGTCAGGCAGAGTGTATGGAAAGGAAATAAAAAGGTTGAATAGGTTAGGACTTTATTCCCTGGAGCATAGGAGAATGAGGGGTGATTTGATAGAGGTGTATAAAATTATGATGGGTATAGATAGAGTGAATGCAAGCAGGTTTTTTCCACTGAGGCTAGGGGAGAAAAAACCCAGAGGACATGGGCTAAGGGTGAAGGGGGAAAAGTTTAAAGGGAACATTGGGGGTGGGGCTTCTTCACGCAGAGTGGTGGGAGTGTGGAATGAGCTGCCAGATGAAGTGGTGAATGCGGGCTCACTTTTGACATTTAAGAAAAACTTGGACAGGTACATGGACGAGAAGGGTATGGAGGGATATGGCCCAGGTGCAGGTCAGTGGGACGAGGCAGAAAAATGGTTCGGCACAGTCAAGAAGGGCCAAAAGGCCTGTTACTGTGCTGTAATGTTCTATGGTTCTATAGTTGATGCTTTGAGTCGAGACACTATAGGCGTTTCCTGATTTGTTGAGTTCCTTCAGCTTTTTGTGTAAGAAAATAGTTGTGACTCTTTTTTTCCTCCCAGGACTGGCTATGTAGTGCCTCCCTTGTGATTCTGGGGTACCCCTGATGGTTCTGTACCTTAATGGAACAGAGTATTGAGTACAGAGGTTGTGTTGTCTTGTTGCAGTTGTTTAAGACCTTGGTGAAACCTAATTTCAATTATTGTGCGCAGTTTTGCTCACCTATCTACAGGAAGGATGTAACTAAGGTTGAAAGAGTACAGAGAAAATTTACAAGGATGTTGCTGGGACTTGACAATCTGAGTTATAAGGAAAGGTTGACTAGGTTAGGACTTTATTGCTTGGAACATAGAAGACAGAGGAGATTTAATAGTGGTATACAAAATTATGAGGGGTATAGAGAGGGTAAATGCAAGCAGGCTTTTTCCACTGAAGTTGGATGGGACTAAATTAGAGATCGTAGGTTGAGAGTGAAAGGTGAAATGAACCTGAGAGGGAATTTGTTACTCAGAGAGCGGTGAGAGTTTGGAATGAACTGCCAGTACAAGTGGTGGGTATAGATTTGATTTCAAAGTTTAAGAGAAGTTTGGATAAGTACATGGATGGGAGGGCTATAATCTGGGTGCAGGTTGAGGGACTAGGCAGAATAACTATTCGGCATGGACTAGATGGGCTGAAGGGCAAGTTCATGTGCTGTGGTGTTCTATGAATCTATGAGGTCTTGTTGTCAGGACCCACATCATTGATCTGTACTGAGTGGCCGGTGGATAGACCACTCCCACACCTCTGCGGTGTCCTCACCAGCTCCCGTGCCAATATCTGAAGGAGAAGTCATAAAATATTCTGGATAACACTGGCAGACCGCCAAGAGAGAACTTCTATGTAAACCTTGACTGGAGTGTATAAATTTAGCTGCCATTGCTTTCATCCTGTTTGCTGTGATCCTAATATGGATGTAAATCAAAAGCTTCCGTAGATTGAGATGTTCGAACTATCTCTATCCGGGGCCAGCAGGCAAATCTTCCAATTTGAAAACCCATTGTCTGCAGCCTTGAAATGCGATTAAACCGTCAACAAGCTTGAAGTCTACAGAAGGTGACTAATGATGAGCCAAGAGAGGCCAAATTGATGCTCCACACTGGCCACTTGCAGCAGTGGCAGAAAGTCCAACGGGAGGAGGAGCTCAAATGTCAAAGTACAGCGTGCGAGCTTCTGCTGCGAAACATAGATAATTCCTTTCCTGCTGAGTTACTCCAGCATTGACACGAGAGATGCTGGAAATCCTGAGCAACACACACAAAGTGTCAGAGAAACGCAACGGGTCAGGCAGCGTCGATCGAGGGGAATAAAAGTCAATGTTTTGGGCCGTGACCCTGGCTTCTTTCCATCTTCCTTTTCAGTCGTGATGAATGGTTTCAGCCCAAATGTCTTCTGTTTACTCCCCTCCGCAGATGCTGCCTGACTTGTTGAATTCCTCACAGAGATTCCCAACTGGGGTCCACAGACCCCTCAGTTAATGGTAGGGGTCCATGGCATAAAAAAAGGTGGGGGGGGGGAACGAGGATAGCTGGAAGGTGATAGGTGAAGCCAGGTGGGTGGGAAAGGTCAGGACTGGAGAAGGGGGAATTTGATAGGAGAGGAGAGTGGACAAGAGGAGAAAGGGAAGGAGGAGGGGACCCGAAGGATGTAATAGGCAGTAACAGGCACAGAGCATAGAAGAACAGCACAGATACAGACCTTTGGCCCATAATGTTGTGTTGAACCAAATAAATTAGCAATCAATAGCCAACTAAGGTAATCATTTATGCCTACACAATGTCAATATCCTCCCATTGTCCTCATGTTCATGTGCCTATCCATAATGCCACACCCCTCCCCCCATTAATCTCCCTCCAGGCACTTATCTCTGTGAGCTGCTTAAGAATCTTCCCATTCACCTCCTTCCCTCACCCCTATTCAGGCCACAAACAGTCCTTCTGCATGAGGCAACACTTCACCTTCAAGCCTGCTAGGGTTGTCTATTGTGTGTTTGGAACCTGATGCAGCCTCCTCTACATTGGTGGGACCCTTCATAAAGTAGGGGACCACTGCATCATCTGCCACAAGCAGGACTCCCTAATGACCAAACATTTTAATTCCTATTCCCATTCCTGTTGTGATGTGTTGATCTCAGGATGGAGGAGCAACACCTTATATTCCATATGGGTATCCTCCAACCTGATGGCATGAATATCGATTTCTCTATCCAGTGAACAAATTCTACCCCCCCAACTTCCTCTATTCCTCTCTCTAATCTTTCACTTCTACTCATCTGCCCATTACTTCCCCTGGGTCCCCTCCACCTTCCATTTTTCCTCCTTTTTAAAAATATCTCCAGCACATTACAGGCCCTTCAGCCCTCCATGTTGTGTTGACCCATATAATCCTTAAAAAAAGTACCAAACCCACAATACCCCATAACCCTCTATTTTTCTTTCATCCATGTGTCTGTCCAAGAGGCTCTTAAATACCCCCTAATGTTTTAGCTTCCACCACCATCCCTGGCAAGTCATTCCAGGCACTCACAACCCTCTGTATAAAAAATTACCCCTGATGTCTCCCCTAAACTTCCCTCCCTTATTTTTGTACATATGCCCTCTGGTGTTTGCTATTCCTGGGAAACAGGTACTGACTATCCACCCTATCTATACCTCGCATAATTTTGTAGACCTCTATCGTCCCCTCTCATTCTTCTTTGCTCCAAAGAGAAAAGTCCCAGCTCTGCTAACCTTGCTTCATATGACTTGTTCTCCAAACCAGGCAACATCCTGGTAAATCTCTGCACCCTCTCCATAGCTTCCACATCCTTCCTATAATGAGGTGACCAGAATTGAACACAATACTCTAAGTGTGATCTCACCAGAGATTTGTAGAGTTGCAACATGACCTCTCTACTTTTGAACTCAATCTCCCTGTTAATGAAGCCAAGCATCTCATAGGCCTTCTTAACTACCCTATCAACCTGTGCAGCGACCTTGAGGGATGTGTGGATTTGAACCCCAAGGTCCCTTTGTTCATTCACACTCTTAAGTAACTGACCATTAATCCTGTACTCAGTCTTCTGGTTTGTCCTTCCAAAATGCATCACCTCACACTTGTCTGGATTGAACTCCATCTGCCATTTTTTGCCTAACTCTGCAGCCTGACTATATCCTCTTGTAACCTTCGACCACCTATAGTTCCATCCACAACTCCTCCAATCTTCGTGTCATCTGCAAACTTACTCACCCATCCTTCCACCCCGACATCTAGGTCATTTATAAAAATCACAAACAGCAGGAGTCCCAGGACAGATCCCTGCGGCACTCCACTAGTCACCGACCTCCAGGCAGAATACTTTCTTTCCACAACTAACCTCTGCTTTCTTCCTTTAAGCCAATTTTTCACTCAACCTTTCTTCTCCAGTCCTTGACCTTTCCCATCCACCTGGATTCATCTATCTCCTTCCAGCTAGCCTCTTCCCCCCCACCTTTTAATTCAAGTATCTCACCCCCCCCCCCCATTTCCCTCTCAGTCCTGAAGGAGAGTCTTGGCCTGACACGTTGATAGTTCATTCTGCCCTATAAACACTGCCTGATCAGCTGAGTACCTCCAGTATCTTGTATGTGCTACTCTGGATATCCAGCCTCTGCAGACTTTGCTAATCTGAATGTCTCTTAAAGGTTGCTAATATATCTGTGTCTGCTAGGCAGTTTAAATGGCTTGGCACAGACAGCGCTGCAGTTTTCTATGTCTCTATGGATTAGTGATCGAAATAATGGTTGATTTATGAAAAACTGTGCATGCCATGTCAAAGCTGATCCACAACCATTAGGTACAGGAACAGATTTAGGCCATTTGGTCCATTAAGTCTGATCCACATTTACATCATGGCTGATCCATTTTCCATCACAACCCCAATCTCCTGCCTTCTCCCCGTATCCCTTCATGCCCAGACCAATTAAGAATCTAGCAACCTCTGTCTTAAATATACCTAATGACCATAGCTGACCGTGGCAACACATTCCACAGATTCACTACTCCCTGCCTAAAGAAATTCCTCTTCATCTCCATTCTAAAAGGACACCTTTCTATTTAAAATTATGAGGGAGATAGATAGAGTTGACGTGGACAGGCTCTTTCCATTGAGAATAGGGGAGATTCAAACAAGAGGACATGAGTTGAGAGTTAAGGGGAAAAAGTTTAGGGGTAACACGATGGGGAACTTCTTTACTCAGAAAGTGGTAGCTGTGTGGAACAAGCTACCGGTAGAAGTGGTAGAGGCAGGTTCAATTTTGTCATTTAAAAAAAAATTAGATAGGTATATGGGCAGGAAAGGAGTGGAGGGTTATGGGCTGAGTGCAGGTAGGTGAGACTAGGTGAGAGTAAGCGTTCGGCACGGACGAGAAGGGCCTAGATGGCCTGTTTCCGTGCTGTAATTGTTATATGGTTATTCTGAGGCTGTGACCTCTCTTCTTATACTCTCCCATCACAGGAATCATCCTCTCCATATTTCACTTTTTCAAAGCCTTTCATCATTTGATAGGTTTCAATTAAGTTCTTCTGAATTCTCGAACCATCAAACACTGTTCATATGACAAGCCATTCAATCCTGGAATCATTTTTTAGTGCACCTCCTTTGAACCCTACTGTGGCGTCAGCACATTCTTTCTAAGATAAGTGGTCCAAAACTGCTCACAATACTCCAAGTGAGGTATCACCTGTGCTTTAGAAAGCCTCAGCCTTCCATCTGTGCTTTTATATTCTAGTCCTCTTGAAATGAATGCTAACCGCATGTGCCTTCCTCGCCACTGACTCAACCTGCAAATATAACCTTTAGGGAATCCTGCACAAAGACGCCCAAATCCCTTTGCACCCCAGATTTTTTCACTTGCTCTCCATTTGGAAAATAGTCAACCCTTACATTTCTTCTACCAAAGTGCATGACCATACACTTCCCGACACTGCATTCCACAGTTCTTTGCCTATTCTCCAAATCTGTCTATGTCCTTCAGTGGTACAGCTAATATGGTACGGTTTTTAAATTCTCAGTCAACGAGATTACCAGTAAAACAAAAGTTTGATTGCAGAATGATGCTGTCAGGAAGACAGAATTAAACAACTGACTTGGTCCTGATTGCAGAATAAAATGTTTATCCACAGGACTAGCAGCCAATCCAGCAACAATGGATGCATTCTGCAACATCATTCATGATTAGGATGGTGGTGAATATCAGTAGCTTGGGTTGAGGTGTTGATTGTTGCAATGTCCGCCATCTTGCAGATGTTTCATCACCAGTCGAGGTGACATCCTCAGTTTGCAGTTGTTGGTGTTTCTCTCTGGCAGTGCTCACATTTATGTAGGCCCCCATTTGCTTGCCTCGGTCCAGATTGGCTACCACTTCTGTTGACCTTTGAATTTTATTGGCTCGCATTCTTTGGCCCTTAGGAGTTCATAAATGGTGTCTATTTCAATATGTTTGTTTACGGAGTTATCAGAAGAGAACCATGCTTCTAAAAATTCCTCATGCCTGCTTCAAGTTTGCCTGCTCCAGAACTTCCGCAATGACCTGGTTAAGGTGGTGTCCTTCTTGGTCTTCATGTCCTGAGATCAGCGACCGTGGATCATGTCTCCATAACATCGATTTGTAATCAAGCTGAGCGTTTACATCCTGTCTGTCCAACGAGTTCTTGTTGCAGTCTCCACAGGTGATCCTGTACACCACATTGCTTTTGTCAGTTGTCTTTACTGGTACCTTTCTTCTTGATACAAGTTTCCTTGATGTCGCCTTTAGTTTGTGAGTGATTGTGATGCTGTGAGGTTTGAGCAGTCAGACTGTCATTTCTGAGATATTCCTGATGTTGTGTGTTTCAATATATGTTTGGTAAGGTCTGCGCGATGGTGAGTGAGTTTGCTGTTGATTCTCAGGTTGGGGGAAACTCGAAATAAAAGTAATGCTACAGACTGTAACATCAAAACAGCAACTGTTTGTGGAAAGAGTGATACCTCCCTCTCCCTTGTGAGTGAGAGAGAGTCTGAGGGATGACAAACTGTTGGGATGAACAGTAGTTTTTGATGTACTGTAGACCATGGGAGCTTGCTGTTCCTTGCCAGGTGAGTGGTGAGGAGTGCAGATGCTTTCTGCTAGAATGTGGGGGGAGGGTTGATACCGTGTGTGTATGGGGAGGGGCAAGGGGCTCTGGGATCCTTACATTTTTCTGTCATTCATTCATTCTGTTTGTGGGCGTCTCTGACGAGTAAGAATTTCAGGTTGTATACTGTATACATTCTCTGATATTAAATGTTGAGCCATTAAACCATTGAACTTCCTCTCCTTAGTCATTCGTAATTACTGAAATTCCGTAAGTTTGGGTGTCATCACTCATGCGTTCCATATCTCTAATAGCCTTTGCCATCAGTTCCCTGACACCACATTAGCACAAGCTACATCACTGTTTACCAGTTATTAGCTTTCACTGTTCCTTCTTCTAAAACACGCTGATCCTTGAGCAGAGATCTTCCCTCAGTGGATTGAGAGTGTGGAACGAGTGGCCAGTGGTGCACGTGAGCTCGATTTTAATGTTTAAGAGAATTTTAGACAGGTACGCGGATGGGATGACGTGGAGGGCTGTGGTCCTGGTGCAAGTCGATGGGACTAGTGGTTCTGCATGGACTAGATGAGCTGTTCTTTTCTGTGATTCTATCTGAAGGTGTGAAGTCACAGAGTTTCTGGAGGAGGATGGATTTGGGACCACGGTTGGGTAGTGGAGGCGGACGGTGGGTAAATTCCCTCTTATGCTTCTGTTCAAAAGTCCAAAGTACATTTCTGCCACATATATATATATTGTCCATCGTGCCTGACGATGACGGACCCTAAAGTGGAAAAGCCATTGCACTGGGGCAAGTGGATGACCATGACATCTTCGGTGCCTTGTTTTGCCCTTCGCTCTCCATGCAGTGTTGCAGAACTGCTGTTGGATCTCACTGTAGATCTCATCTGCCGGAACTGATTTTGCATGATAGGACAGGCCTGTCCCTAGCTCTCGGGGGTATGAATCCCACCGGCTACTCTCACCTGGCTTAGCCTGCCTGTCGAAGCAGTATGGCCGATATTGCACGCAAACAGCTACTTGGTGAGTGAGCTGGCCCAGAATAGACATGATAAGCCCCTCGAACCGAGGTGCTACCCCTCCCTGGACACCTCATAACACCATATAGTGTGTGTGTGTGTGTGTGTGTGTGTGTGTGTGTGTGTGTGTGTGTGTGTGTGTGTGTGTGTGTGTGTGTGTGTGTGTGTGTTTGAGTATGAGTGTATGCTTGTCTTTGTGTTTGGGGGTGTGTGTGAGTGTGAGTGTGTGTGTGATCTGTGTGTGTTTAAGTGCATGTGTATGTGTGTGTGTTTGAGTGTGTGTGTGTATCTATGTCTGTTTGAGTGCATGTGTGTGCTTCTCTTTGTGTGTGGGTGCGTATGTTTGTGTTTTTGTGCGTGTGTGTGTGTGTGTTTGAATGTGTGATTGTGTGTGCATTTCTATGTTTGTGTGTAATCTGTATGTCTGTCTGTCTTTGTGTATGTGTGTGTTTGTGTTTGTGTATGAGTTTGTGAGTGCCTGTGTGTGCATGTCAGTATGCGTGTGGGTGGGTCTGTGTGTGTCTGTGTAAGTGTGTGTGTGTGTGTGTGTGTGTGTGTGTGTGTGTGTGTGTGTGTGTGTGAGTAAGTGAGTGAGTGTGTCTGAGTATGTATGTGTGTTTCGGTTTGAGTAGTTTTGTGTTTGCGTGTGCATGAGTGTGTGTGTTTCTGTGTGTGTGTTTGTGAGTGTGTGTGTGTCTGTTTGAGTATGAATGTTTGTATTTGGAAGATGCAAGTAATATAGTCAATTCAATTCAATAAAAATCAGGACTATATTCCTTGGAATGTAGAAGATTGACAGGAGGTTTGATCGAGTATACAAAATTATGAGGGGTATAGGTAGGGCAAATGCAAGCAGGCTTTTTCTACTGAGGTTGGGTGGGACTAGAATTAGAAGTCATGGGTTAAGGGTGAAAGGTGAAATGTTTGCAGGGAACATGATTAGAAACGTCTTCACTCAGAGGATCCTGAGAGTGGAACGAGCTGCCAGGACATGCGGTGCATGTGAGCTCAATGTCAATGTTTACAAGAAGTTTGGATAGGTACAAGGATGGGAGGGATATGGAAGGCTATGATGTAGATCAATGGGCTGAGGCAGGTTAAATGGTTCAGCACAGTAAGGTACCCCATACCAGGCTTATTGAAAAAGTAAGGAGGCATGAGATCCAAGGAGACATTGCTTTGTGGATCCAGAACTGGCTTGCCCACAGAAGGCAAAGAGTGGTTGTAGACGGGTCATATCTGCATGGAGGTCGGTGACCAGTGGTGTGCCTCAGGGATCTGTTCTGGGACCTTTACTCTTTGTGATTTTTATAAATGACCTGGATGAGGAAGTGGAGGGATGGGTTAGTAAATTTTCTGATGACACAAAGGTTGGGGCTGTTGTGGATAGTGTGGAGGGCTGTCAGAGGTTACAGTGGGTCATTGATAGGATGCAATACTGGGTTGAGTAGCAGATGGAGTTCAACCCAGATAAGTGTGAGGTGGTAAATTTTGTAGGTCAAATATGATGGCAGAATATAGTACTAATGGTAAGACTCTTGACAGTGTGGAGGATCAGAGGGATCTTGGGGTCCGAATGCATAGGACACTCAAAGCTGCTGTGCAGGTTGACTCTGTGGTTAAGAAGGCATACGGTGTATTGACTTCATCAATCATGGGATTGAGTTTAAGAGCCAAGAGGTAATGTTGCAGCTATACCCTGCTAAATTCTGGTCACCTCACTACAGGAAGGATGTGGAAACCATTGAAAGTGTACAGAAGCGATTTACAAGGATGTTACCTGGATTGGGGAGCATGCCTTATGAGAATAGGTTGAGTGAACTCAGCCTTTTCTCCTTGGAGTGATGGAGGATGAGAGGTGGCCTGATAGAGGTGCATAAGATGATGAGAGGCATTGATCATGTCAGAGGCTTTTTCCCAGGCCTGAAGTGGCTAGCACGAGAGGGCACAGTTCTAAGGTGCTTGGAAGTAGGTACAAAGGAGATGTCAGAGAGTGGTGAGTACGTGGAATGGGTTGTCGGTGGCTGTGTTGGAGGCAGAAGTGATAGAGTCATTTAAGAGACTCCTGGATAGGTACATGGAGCTTAGAAAAATAATGGGCAACCCTAGGTAATTTCTAAGATAAGGACATGTTCAACACAGCTTTGTGGGTTGAAGGGCCTGTATTGGGCTGTAGATTCTCTATGTTTCTATGTTTCATTAGATGGGCCAAAGGGCCTGTTTCTGTGCTGAGCTCTTCTATGACCCTATGACTCTTATATACTGAGATCGTGACTTGCAGAGTCCTTGAAAATGAGTCTGTAGGTTGTGGAATCAGTTCTGAGATGCAGTGGGAGAAGTTATCCACACTGGTTCAGAAGCCTGGTGGTTGAGGGTAATAACTGTTCCTGAACCTGGTGGTGTGGGACCTGAGGCTCATTGTGGTGAGTGAAGTTATCCACACTGGTTCAGGAGCCTGATGGTTGTGGGGTAATAACTGTTCCCGAACCTGATGGTGTGGGACCTGAGGCTCATTGTGGTGAGTGAAGTTATCCACACTGGTTCAGGAGCCTGGTGGTTGTGGGGTGATAACTGTTCCTGAACCTGGTGGTGTGGGACCTGAGGCTCATTGTGGTGAGTGAAGTTATCCACACTGGTTCAGGAGACTGATGGTTGTGGGGTAATAACTGTTCCTGAACCTGGTGGTGTGGGACCTGGGGCTCATTGTGGTGAGTGAAGTTATCCACACTGGTTCAGGAGCCTGGTGGTTGAGGGTAATAACTGTTCTTGATACTGATGTTGTAGGCCCTGAGGCTCTTGTACCCCCTTCCTGATTGCAGCAGTGAGAAGAGACTGTTGCCTGGACGACGGAGGTTGGGAATGGACGCAGCTGTCGTCTGGCAGAGCTCCCTGGTGTGCTCAATGGCACTGTTCCCTCTAATTCTGTTTTACCGCTCCACGGACCAGCCGTTGATCTGAGGAGGAAATTGTTACCTGGCCTAGAAGCTGAACGGCACTTTAGATTAACATCATGTAAGAGAAAATTCCCGTTAGATGGCAACGACGGCTATGTGAGCAGGGGCATTTCAGTTACAGCATGGCTGCGCACCCACACAACTTTGTGTTCATTCCTGAGGGACTGAGTCGATTGCACCAGGACACCAGCATGCAGGAAATCCGACTGAAATTGACTGATAGCTCTGCTGGTACTGTGTGTGAACTCCTCCCATGTGTGGGCGGCTAATTGAGTGGCATAGGAGTAACACAATCAACTACCAGGAATGGGTAGAGTGGTGGGGAGGGACTGTCCAGTGGTGGGGGGGCCTGTCCAGTGGTGGGGAGGGCCTGTCCAGTGGTGGGGGGGCCTGTCCAGTGGTGGGAGGGCCTGTCCAGTGGTGGGGGGACCTGTCCAGTGGTGGGAGGGCCTGTCCAGTGGTGGAAGGGCCTGTCCAGTGGTGGGGGGGCCTGTCCAGTGGTGGGAGGGCCTGTCTAGTGGTGGAAGGGCCTGTCCAGTGGTGGGGGGGGCCTGTCAAGTGGTGGGAGGGCCTGTCCAGTGGTGGGGGGGCCTGTCCAGTGGTGGGAGGGCCTGTCCAGTGGTGGAAGGGCCTGTCCAGTGGTGGGAGGGCCTGTCCAGTGGTGGGGAGGGCCTGTCCAGTGGTGGGGGGGCCTGTCCAGTGGTGGGAGGGCCTGTCCAGTGGTGGGGGGGCCTGTCCAGTGGTGGGGAGGGCCTTTATCCACTACTCCATGGAAGGCTTTTGTGGGTACACATTGTTGTGTGTCCATTCACCCTGTTTACCTCACCCAGGATTCAGGCTCAGCCTCTCTCTGAGCTTCACTACTATCCACAAGCAGACACACAAAACAAACTATTTCTGGCTTCTCTATCTGTCATCCTCCAGTAGCGCAGACAATAAAATTAATCCTTTGCTTCAAAATAGATTTGTTTATTGTGACAAATTACAGAACCAGGTGTTCAAACCATCAAAAGGATTAGGGAGCTTTTATGAAATGTGTTCAGTGAAAGGTACTCCTGATAATTCCCGCTGCTGCTGGATGCTGATTCACCAAATTTAAACTGGTCTATTTGATAAAAGGTTTGCTAAAAGCTGGTGATTATGCCATGCAATGCTACTCTTATGAGTCGTATGTGGTTCTATAAAGAATATTCAGATTTTAACGATCCTAATAACTCTGTACAAGTGGGATGTCAATGTCCCTTTTAGTCAATGGATCACTTACGGGCTAGAATTTTATAGAGTCATAATCGTTTTGTTTATTATAAGTGTTAGGGTGTATTCTAGAGTTATGGTAGATAGCAAATATTAATTCCAGCGGCAACCAGTCTTCAGATCTGAATGTCGGCTGTGGATTGAATTTAAAATGCAGCTCTGAACGATGATCTTCCTGGAGCTGCAGACTAAGGTTGATTGCAGACCCTTTCAACAGAGATGTCTGCATATGTATGATGTATCAAGAGAGACAATGATGATTAACATTCACACAAGGATGTCTGGAGTGTTGGTGTGAAGATTTCTCCTCTGCTGAACAAATCTTCCCCCCTCCCATTCCTCAATTCTCCACTCTGACCTTTCACTTCTTCACACCTGCCTATTACTTCCTCCCCCCACCCCCTGGCTCCCCTCCTCTGCTACAATATGCACCGGACTTCCGAGGTTTAGATGCTCCAACTCTCCGGAATATGGATTCAAGCCCGTCCCGCTAATTGGCAGCCATGTTTTGGCGCCAGGATTTTAAGATGTAAAGAGCACCTGAACAAGGTTTGGTGCTCATTCATCCATTCTACTTTGGATTCTCATCTTGCGTTATTCAGACCCCTGCCGTCGTTTCAATCTCGACTCTAGTCTCAGATACTCCTGTACTTCAGTCCTACCCCTCCTCACCTAACATTCTCCTTCCCTTTCTCCTATGGGTCACTCTCCTTGACTTCTCTCACCTTCCAGTGAGGCTCCTTCCCCTCCTCCCCCCCCCCACTTTTTTATTCTGGCATCTTTCCCCTTCCTTCTCAGTCCGGACGAAGGGCCTCAGCCCGAAACGTCAACTGTTAATTCTTTTCCCTAGACGCTGCCTGACCTGCTGAGTTCCTCCAGCATTTTGAGTGTATGTTGCTGAAGATTTAGGTGTTTGAAATTATATGTAACTTAAATGAAGTATGGTCAAACCAAAATATTGAAATAAATGATGTCATTGTAATTATTGAGAACTATTTAGAATTACCATTCATCTAAAGGTATAAAACTTTGATGTTCAGGGGCCTCTTCATCCAAGAGTGCCTCCTGTATGATGCCTCCTGCTTGTTTTGCTAAATATACTTCTACTTACTTCGTAAAGAAAGCTTTTAACACATTGGCCTTCATAAATATTAAATACAGGAGATGGGATGTTATGTTGACATTGGTGAGGCCCAATTTGGAGTATTGTGTGAAACTTTGGTCACCTGCCTACAGGAAAGATGTAAATAAGGTTGAAAGAGTTCAGAGGAAAGTTGCCGGGTCTGGAGGACCCGAGTTATGAGGAAAGATTGGATAGGTTGGGATTTATTTCTTAGAGGATTGAGAGATTTGCTAGAGGTATACAAAATTATGAGGGATATAGATAAGGCAAATGCAAGCAGGCTTTTTCAGCTGAGGTTGGGTGGGACTGCAACTAGAGAGCATGGGTTGGGGTGAAAGTGAAAAGTTTAAGGGGAACATGAGGGGAAACTTCTTCAGTCAGGGGGTAGTGAGAGTGTGGAATGAGCTGCCAGCCCAAGTGGTGCACGTGAGCTTGATTTTAGCGTGCAAGAGAAGTTTGGATTGGTACATGGTAGGGGTATGGGGGGGCCATGGTCCCAGTGCAGGCCAATGGGAGTTGGCAATTTAAATGATCAGATGGGCTGAAGGGCCTGTGTCTGTGCTATGACTCTATACCCACACTGGGGTCAGTGTCTCTCCGATGATTTCCTTCACAATTACGATAAGTGCCGAGCATGCCAGAACAATGGAAACCTTGCACTTTCAACATGGAACACATTGACAGCAGGAGGGGAGGATTCCCAGCAGCACGTTCCAGCTCCATTTTCCTGTGCACTGGCAGTCTGCTTTGTGGTCCAGCAAGCCCAGTCTGCTTGGCGCAGTGTACACACATTTTGAGCGACTGTCACTCCCACAGTCTAGCGGCCCTGGTGGTCACTGTGTTCCAGCTGAGAGAGAGAGGGAGAGGGAGAGAGAGAGAGAGAGAGCAGCATGGTCAGACTCCCAGGATGGGAATCTTTGTCTCCTCATCAGAGGCAGGTTTTGCCATGTACACAGACACAGGAGGTTCTGCAGATGCTAGAAATCTGGAGCATAATGCTGGAGGAGCTCAGCAGGTCAGGCGTCATCTATGGAAAAAAGTAAACTGTCAACCTTTTGAGCCCAAGACCCTTTATCAGGACTGGAAAAGAAGGGGGAAGATGCTATAATTAGGTGGGTGGGGGGAGGGGTAGGAGAGGGTGATGGGTGAAGCCTGGTGAGTGGGGAAAGGGAAATGCAGCAGTAGGCTGAGAGAAGATAGGTGGAAAGGGCTGGAGAGGAGACTGGGAAGGAGGAGGGGACCCTGAGGGAGGTGATAGACAGGTGGGAGGAGGTAAGAGGGGGGATTGAAGAATAGGAAAGGGAGGGTTGGATAAAAATTCTGAATTTGGAGAAATCTGTGTTCATGCCATCAGGTTAAGGGCTACCTTGACAGAATATAAGGTGCTGCCCCTCAAATATGAGAGTGGCCTCATCATAGCAGATGATGTACGGACTCATCAGAACAGGAATGAGGATACACAAAACTATGCTGCGCTCTGTTACGGGCAGGGGTTATTTTCATGGTCAGAGGGCTATGTTGGTGTCGGTAGTGATGGCAACGCCTGTGGGTTGCTCCTAGCTGGTCCCTAATGCAAAACGACACATTACACTGCTTCCGTGTTTCAATGTACGTGTACATTCAATGTCCAATCGTTAATCTTGTCAGAGTGGTCTGGAGAGGGAGCTCCAGAGACAATGACAGGAAATAGGGATCCGCCTGTAACGGAGAGTGGTACGTAATGTGGAGGGGAACTTGTTGGTGGTTGTACCTTCCTCGCTGAGGTGTTGTAACATCAACTAGACTGTCAGCCAACCTCCACTGAAACATGACGGGGGTCAGGGTGCAGCCTCCGAGCTCCTTGGGTTTATCGTAGACTCAGTGGCATGACGTAGTGAATGAGGAGAGAAACTGAAAATCAACAAATAACAGGGCAATTACCACGTTGTTCCATCCACACAACGAAATATACACAGGCAAGTAAGCACTTTGTTACGTTTCCTGCAGGGAAATTTTACAGTACTCTGACAAGTAAATACTACAGGTAAATAGTATGTATAAATCATTAGCATCTAGGTTAATGTCTAATAAACTCAAAAATAACATTCTATTTCAGCCAAATCTTATTGATATCTTTAGATTAACATCAACTTAGAAGTGTAACGCCCTGGTTAAGATTGCTACTGCTACGCTGTAGGTATTTCATTTTAGTAGTTTTCTGAAGAAGCATTCAGAAACCTGTAGCAGGTCCTGTAGAATGTTTTGCTTTCAACAAAAGATAAGAAGCCTGCTGTTCAACTTTAGGAATGTTATGTCTGCCGATCAGGATGGTGGAATCTGGAGAAGTTTCTAGAGAGAGTGGAGCAGATTGAGTTTTCTGTAGTCTGGTTTGGGGTCTTTTGGCGGGAGCCAGAGGGAAGGTATCTTCCACCATTGAAGAGTCCCCGTTGCAAGGAGTGCTGCTTAGTGCCAATGACTGGCTCCAAGGAGGAAGGACAATATGAGGGAGAGAGAGAGAGAGAGAGAGAGAGAGAGAGAGAGAGAGAACAAACCAGGTGGTCATCGAGTGGAGTTTGAAAATGTTTCCATGCGACTGTAGGTCCAACACCCCGAATACTCCAGTATGAGATCCAAGAGTTATGTTCACACTGGACTGGCTTCACTTCTCTTCTCTTTTCTTTTTCTTATTAGCTGCTTGATGAAACTGAAATAGGCAAATACACTTCCTTTATAATTTTATGCAATGTTACTTCTTGCTGACGGATAATTGTGTATGGGCAGTTTTTACACAGCATTCTTTCAGTCGAGATTCTGTTAATTGAAACATCCCAACTTTGCAGTTTAATTGAACCCCAAATCATATTGATGCTAGATGTACGTTGTTTGTAAAGGTGGCTTCTCAGCGCTGAGTCACGTGGCCATTGGTCAAGTTATTGAGCCAATTTTGCGTGTGAGACAATTAACGCTTCAGCTGGGGAAATAACAGGATGGCTTCAGATAGAAACTTCTTTAGCTCCTGACGTTAACCTCTAGCCTTCTGCTAGCCAATGTGCTTTTCTACTTACTACTTCCTGACTGCAAAGGAAGTGATCTCATATAGATGTGAAACTGCTCATTTCAAAGGAAAAGCTGAATGTGCTTAATCACATAGTGAAAACATATGAAAACGGCCCAAATTATATTCCCCTGTACTCCACCGTCTATCAGTGTTAGAGGTGGCAGGTTTTCAAGCAGTTGTTAGATTATCACATACATCAGGGGTTCAAAGTTCAAAGTAAATTTTATTATCAAAGTACCTGTATATCACCATATACAACCTGAGATTCATTTTCCTAAGGACAAACTCAGCAAGTCGAAGACAACAAATTGTGCAAATGCAAATATAAATAAATAGCAATAAATAACAAGAACCTGAGTTAATGAGATAAAGAGTCCTTAATGTGAGATTATTGGTTGAGGGAACATCTCCATGGATGGGCAATTGAATGTAGTCCTGAAGCTGGGTGGGAGGGAGGGGTTTCCCAAGGAGCCCTACCGTTAACTGAGGGCTCTACGGATCCCAGATTGGGAACGCGTGACATAGATTATCAAGATGGGTA
Source organism: Hypanus sabinus (assembly GCF_030144855.1). NCBI lineage: Eukaryota > Metazoa > Chordata > Chondrichthyes > Myliobatiformes > Dasyatidae > Hypanus > Hypanus sabinus. Next base: position 101,750,834 of record NC_082716.1, on the reverse strand, counting down.
GAAAGGGGGAAGTGCAGGACTCCCTGTAGATTAACTTGCAGTTTCAGTCAGTGGCAAAGGAAGGCAAACGTAATGTCAGCATTGATTTTCATTCCCAGTGACCTGAGGGAATATGGGTCTATCTGTAAGGTGGGAAATATATGAAAAAAGGAAGGCAGCAAATGTCATTAAGGGTTCCCAGCACCCAGGACACGTCCTCTTCTCACTGCTACCATCAGGGAGGAGGTACAGGAGCCTGAAGACACACTCAATGATTCAGAATCAGCTTAATCCCCTCTGCCATCAGATTTCTGAATGGATATTAAGACTACCTCACTACTCTTTTTAGAACTAATTATTTAATTTAACTATTTTAACTATTATTCTCTGTTTTTATTATTATATATTGCAATGTACTGCTGCTGCCTAACAACAAATTTCACAGCATTAAACCTGATTGTAATTCTCTCTCGATAATCTAGTTATTGTCACTTTAGTATTTCTGTTTGCCCTACTGCAGGAAGCTCTGCTGCACTTGGCACTGTTCTGCCGTCTTCTACCCGTTGCATTTAACATTAACGTGAACACTGTTTACCCTGTGAACTTCACGCTAGCAAGGGACTTCACTTCACCCTGGTGTGTACGGTAAACTGATCCGAATCTGACAGTTATGTGGTATTCCCCCTGTGGACAGGGACATGGCGATTCCCCCCCCCACCCCTGCAGACGGTGACAAATATCCACTCGCAGACGGTCACGGAGTGTCCACCCAGGACAGTCACATGGCATCCGCCCACATTCGGTCATTCAGCCACCCGCGGATGGTCATGCAGCCTCCAACAGTGGACACTCACGCAGCTGCTGCCTGCCTCATCACTTCTTTCAGCCCACGACCAAGTGTGGGGAATACCCAGTAACCTGTCCCCACTAACACCTGGCCATCCCTGATAAGCAGGTTAGTTACAGTAACCATAAATTAGAGGATGACGATTTGGTTAAGTTATCCTCCAATCTTGACAATTTACTTGCAACTGTTTGGTCACCGTACGAGGAGGCATCGTCAGCGAGCTGTTGATTGCAGTGTGTCCTCCGAATGCTTGGCCTTCATATGCTTATCAATCAGCTGATTGGTTGTGGAGAGGAAATCTGGTCGCTGATCGGTTACATGGCCAACTCTGTGCGTTGTGGTTCGGAATCTTGCCCACATCAGCTTATAAGTAGGACCGAGATCTGTGTGTCTGTTTTCAGAATCGTTTGCAGAAAACCACACTTCCAGGAATTCTCCTGCATGCCGCATGTTCGCTTGCGCCATGATTTTCACTGCTGCCCAGTTGAATTTGAGCCCCTCTCGATCTTCATGGCTTCATCAGAGGCTGACATTTTAATTCCCATATTCCAACTGTTGGAAACTACAATATCTCCATCTATTGTCTGTGAGTAAAAACCTGTGTGTCTGCAACCTATTTGTTGTTGATGGAGAAAGAGAATGAAATATATTTCCTGGTATTAAATGACCTTAAAAACTCCTTGGCTTCAATGCAGTGCTTGTAGTGTGCAGAAACTGATTGGATTATAGTTGCATAACTCCTTCCACACCATCGCTTATTATCTCCAGTCACCTCCGGCATACACACCAAAGAAGATTACTGACTACAGGCCTGCAGCTGATCTATCTCCGGCAGAGATCTTCTCTTCAAACATTCCTCTGATGTCAGGGGCTGGACTGAGGAATTCTATCAGCATACATGGCAATCAGCCAATCCAGATCTCCAAAGAGCACAGATGTGCGTTAAAAGATTAAAGGCTATCTTCACTTGTAGCATGTGCAGTAAACTGCGTCATCGATCAACACAGTGCGAGACGTGCTGGGGGCAGCCAGCAAGCATTGCCAGGTTTAATGCACCAACATAGTGTGACCTCAACTCACTAATACTAACCGTCTGCCTGTTTGGGACGTGGGAGGAAACTGGAGCACTCAGCGAACACAGGGAGACGATACAAACTCCACAGAGTCAGTGTCGAGAGTTGAAACCCGATCTCCCAGACGGTGCAGTAAGAGGCTACATTTACCATCCTCGTTGGAATCTGGTTTTTAGCTGGCATAAAGGCTCTTCATTCAGCTGGAATCTGAAGTAAAGCTGCCTATTGTAACTGGAGGTATTTACGTTTCATCCTGTTGTCCAATGAGTTGAAGCTGATAAATATAGGAGCAGAGTTAGGCCATTTGGCCCATTGAGTCTGTCTTGCCATTTCATCATGGCTGATCCATTTTCCCTCTCAGCCCCAATCTCCTGCAGACCTACCCGGGACTGCATAATGTGCACAAAACAGTGCAGGCATTACAATAAATAATAAACAAGACAATAGGCACAGTAAGTTGGTGTCAGTCCAGGCTCTGGGTATTGAGGATTCTGATAGCTTGGGGGAAGAAACTGTTGCACAGTCTGGTCATGAGATCCTGAATGCTTCGGAGCCTTTTCCCAGACGGCAGGAGGGAGAAGAGATTGTATGAGGGGTGTATGGGGTCCTTCATAATGCTGTTTGCTTTGCGGATGCAGCATGTAGTGTAAATGTCCGTGATGGCGGGAAGAGAGACCCCGATGATCTTCTCAGCTGACCTCACTATCCGCTGCAGGGTCTTGCAATCTGAGATGGTGCAATTTCCGAACCAGGCAGTGATGCAGCTGCTCAGGATGCTCTCAATACAACCCCTGTAGAATGTGATGAGGATAGGGGGATGTATCTTCTCCCAGAAGGTGGATGAGAGAAAAGGGAATGGCCAGGGTGGCAGGCACCCCTGATGATATGGCCAGCCTTCCTGAAGCAACGCGTGGTGTGATGAGCCTGTGATGCTCTGGTCAGTGTTCACCGTTCTCTGCAGCTTCCATTTGTCCAAAGCGCGACAGTTGCTGCACCAGGAAACCAGCAAACTGTCAGGATATTGTCCTACAAGGATCTGCCATTCTATAAGCATCTGTCCTTCCTTCTACCTTCTCTGAGAAGATGCAGGAGCTTGATCTGTCCTGACCACAGCCACCTTCAATTTGCTAAAATCTGCCTTTCAATGATATAAATTGAGTGACAGGGTGGAGATACGTCTCTACACAAGGAGATGTAGGGTGCCCCTTCCCTCTGCCAGCCTGCAGGTCACCCTTGGGCAAGGTGTAGCACCTGCTTAGCCTCCACACCCCCTGATCATGGACACATGAAGCCATGGGAGCAGGTGGATAAATATCGTACGAGCAGCTGGTGCATATCACAAATCCTGGTTATGCAACCACTGACGTTGGGCAGTCTCTGAAGAGTATTGATGATGGCTGGGGTCACCCATCTTGTAAAGACACTGCCCAGAAAAAGGCAAAGGCAAACCACTTCTGTAGAAAACATTGCCAAGAACAATCATGGTCATGAGACACGGCACTTAATGAATGAATGAAATGATGTAAAATCAGACCCATGATAATTCAGTCAATGCAACTATTCCCACTTTCAGCCTGACTCTCTCCATCCACTTCCCTGCTGTATGTCCATGTGCTACTCAACATTAAAATGTTCCACCCTTGTCCATTAGATCAACAAAACCAAAAGACTTTGGAGGAGAAAATTCTGAGCATTCCACTATTCCGTATGTTTATAAGTCTCACTCCACAATGATCCTGAAGCCCTTTGGGGATGTGACTGGGCATTTTGGCACCACTTTGTCCTCGGGTGTCTGCTTATAAACCCTTGTTGATAGTCATACCCGAGGGTTTGGAGAAGGATGGTCTGTCTGTATGACCGCCCTCAACATCTCGTCCCAGCTGTGGAATCATTTCAGAGTAAACGTGAAAGAAGTTAACCACCGTGGTTCAGGGGCCTGTTGGTTGTCGGGCAATAACCGGGATTGGTGTAGAAGTTCCTCGTGGTCAGTATGGGCATGTGGGCTGAGTGGCTGCTTTGGCGCTGTGTGATTGTACGATATGTTTACTGCCATAATTTCTTTTAGTGTAAGAGGGTTAGCTCATCACAATGTATATGGTACACTCCACCGGGAAGTGAAAGTGCGTCCCGGAGATCAGTTACTAGCCTATCTCCACAGACCTTGCCTCTGAAGTCATTGGGAGGAACTTCGTTTTTGGCTTCCAGTCTGTCCTTGACATGTTCCAAGGCTTCGAAGATCTGATTGCTCCATCAGAGAGCTGATCAACAGATCGCAGGGTTTGATGTCTATAGCTGTCATGCTTGGCCAGGCTTGCAGCAAGACTTGGTTTGTGAACCTACCAGGAGGAAAGGAAGATTGGTGCATGAAGTAGCCCATAGTTAGGAAGCCTTGAAGAGTTGAAGTAGGAAATTGATAAGATGCTTGTTCTGCAAAAAAGGAGGGGGAATGTTTGGGGCCTTTGGGTTTTAGTGAAAGGTAGATTAAATAGCTGAGGAGGCAGTTTAGATGGATGAAAATGCTGGGGGCAGTATGGAGGGGTAAGGACAGGTTGGCAGGTTCCTAAGGGAGCATGTGATAGGATTTTCACCAGTGAAGGCCCTTCAATTCATCACTGATTGTTCTGAAGGTGGAGTCACTGACACTTTTTGAGTGGAAATCACCACCACACACGCTGGCTGGTTTTGCCTCAGCTGAAGTGAATCCTCTCTGTAAAGTGACTTGCAAGTAACAGCTGATTTTCTGGTGAGAGTTGATGAATCCACAGGGTTGTTCAGTCTGATTTAGTGTTGGTGGCAATTCAGCCCATTGTCATCTGTCCAGTTGTTGCAGGACAAACCTTCTGTAAGAACCATGTATCTGTGCTTTGTATTCTGTGTTGTGTGTTTCTTACGTTAAACAGTCACATTAGTGGGGGCATGGCAAAAGCGAAGGGGAGTAACGTACATATTCTTGCTTATAGCTTGGGACTGGCAGAGGTCATATTTTTGCTGACCACTTAATTCCGCTTCAAGGTTTTACATTGACTAATTGCTAATTGCGAATTGCTAATAGTGATTTCTACTCTTTGGAGCAATCATTTCTTTGGAACCGAGGGTGTGTCACACAAGTGAAACAACCTCGTGGCTGTCTCAGGCTAGCAGTAATTGTTTTATTCTGAGTTTGGATCAGTCATTGCGAAGACGGAGTGGCAATGACTGCATCTAAGACAGTGTCTGATTGACTAAACAAGGATGTAACACACACAAAATGCTGTAGGAACTCAGTAGGTCAGGCAGCATCTATGGAAATGATGTTTCATGCCGAGACTCTTCATCATGAGAGCTGCCAAGATGCCGCCAGCATACATCGGCAACTCTCTGCGGGCAGCAGGAAATTGTACCAGTTTTCCTCTTACATATTCTCCTTTTGAACTACTTTCACTGCGATCCACAGCATGTAAATTTCCTCCTAACAACGGACTACGAAATGATCTCACATTGTCACATTCAGGTCTCACATTTAACGGTTAAATGTGAAGCATTTAAGCGCGGTGCTTTTCAGAGTCAATGCCAAGGCCAGACACATGGCCGGAGGGGCGGAATTCAAACCAGGCTGTGTTTCAGAGTGTTGAGACCTCCTCTACCCTGCATCTTATTGGCAAATGTGTGGTTGCTGGAAAATAAGTCTGATGATCTCAGGGCAAAGCTGCTGTATCAGAGGCAAATGTAGCCCATCTCAAACGTTTGTTGCACTGAAACTTGGTTATATGCATATACTCTGGACATAGGTATACAACTGGAAGATCTTACTATTTTCAGAATGGATCAATCCGCGAACTCTGGTAAGAAAAAAGGTGATGGCATGTGTTTTTTAGTCAATTCTCGGTGGTGTACAAACATTGGGGTTATGTTGTCTTCTTGTTCCCCTGACTTAGAACATCTAATGATTAAATGTTACATTCTACTTGCCTCAGGAGTTCTCATCTGTGATCCCAGTCACAGTTTACATACCACCATAAGCAAGCATTCACAGAACTGCTCAATGTTGTCTGTAAGCAAGAAACGTCCATCTCAATGCTTTTCAAGTTAGAGTCAGGGACTTTAACCAGGCCTGTTTGAAGAAAACCCTGTCCAATTATCACCAGTGCACAACCTGTTGTATCAGAGGTCCCAACAAACTAGACCACTGCCTATCATTCCTTTCCAAGACCCTCATTTTGACAAGTTAGATCATTTGGCTGTACTCCTACTACCAGCATATAGAGAGATTCCTAAAAGCAAGGCTCCAGAGATCAAACCAACTTAGGTGGTCATGGGAGGCTAAGGAACGGTTACGGGATTGCTTTGAATCAGTGGACTGGGCAGCACTCAAGCATTCATCTGAGGATCTGATTGACTACACCAAGGTCGTAACAGTCTTTATTAAAACAACAGTGGATGAGTGTGTCCCCACAAAATCGTTCAGGTTTTCCCCAATCAGAAGCCTTGGAGGAACAATGAAATCGGGAATTTGCTGAGGGCCAGATCAGAGCATTCAAGTCTGGAGATGACGATGTTAAATGGTGAGCTGTAGTTGATAAAGAGCATCCTGATGTATGCACCTTGGCTGCCCAGATGTTCCAGGCTTCTGTGAAAAGCCAACAAGATAGCATCTACTGTAATGGATTCGGCAGAATCTTGTGCGTTGTTGGAGGGTGGGAGAGGTGTTGTGAAAACAGAAATGAAATTGCCAGCTGCACTCAGAGCTCCAGAACTTCAGCAAGGATCTGTTGCCAATATGGATCTTGCTGCAGGGAATTTCTTCCCAGCCCCACGACAACCACCCACTCTCCTCTCTGACTCTCAGCTGATGAACATTTTTAGGGTTCGTGGACAAGAAGCATCTGATGGCTCTGAGCCTGTACTCACTGGAGTTTGGGAGAATGAGAATGGATCTCGTTGAAACCTACCGAATGTTGAAGGACCCAGACAGAGTGGACGTGAAGAGTATGTTTCCTATAGTGAAAGAGTCTAGGACCAGAGGGCACAACCTCAAAATAGAAGGAACATCCATTTAGAATGGAGATGAGGAGGATTTTCTTTATCCAGGGGATGCTGGATTAGTGGAATATGTAGCCACAGATGGTTGTGTAGGCCAAGTCATTGGGTATACTTAAAGAGGACTTGATATGTTCTTGATTAGTCAGGGTGTCAGATGTTACATGGAGAATACAGGAGAATGGGGTTGAGAGGGATAATAAATCAGCCATGATGTATTGGTGGAGCAGACACAAAGGGCTGAATGGTCTAATTCTGCTCCTATGTCTCATGATCTAATAAATCTTCAGAAAGCGACGCCTGGTCCAGGTATTAACCTGTATTTACGTGGCGACCAGTGAACCACTGAATGATGTCTGGTCAAGTAGTCTCTTGCTTACTATGAGACAGCAGTAGTCACTCGGCCCACCAGATCAAAGCAGGCCCATCAAGGACCAATCCCATAGTGCCATTCTCATTTCCTTACAACTCCACCACCTGCTTTTGCACCTCCAGAATCCACTTTCATTCTTTATTGATTACACAGAGTTTTCAGTCATTTACTCCTGACTTCCCAGCACAGATTTCCACACTGGTTGTTTGTCCACCTGTCTGTGCACAGTCTTTCATTGATTCTATGATGTTTCTTTGTACTCACTGAGAATGCTCACAGGAAAATGAACCTCAAGATTGTTTATGGTGACATACAGGTACTTTGATAATAAATTCACTTTGAACTTTGAACTTCGAACAGTTCTGGGGTGTGAGTGAAGTGGGGTCACAGGGATAATACAAGAACTCCACGCAGACAGCGTCTAAGGTCAGGGATGGAACATGGGTGAGGCAGCAGCATCACCCACTGGGCCACCCAAACTGGAGTGTTCAAACTGAAATTTATCAGAGAGGAAGAGCAAGATCCCAGAGGAAATTATGACCCATCGTCTTTCTGCTTTCTTCATCAAGGGATACGTTGGCACAAAGCACCTGGGAGAACTGTTCCTCATGGGGAACTGAGTGGGAAGAAGGGACCTCCATCACCTATCTTTTCTGGAAGGCAGTATCTCTGACAGTGCAGCGCTCACTCTGCCTCGAAGGGTCTCGACAATTCCACCTCCCTACTCCCCCCCACCACCCCGCAAGTGTTGTTTGACCTGCTGAGTTCCTCCAGGAGATTGTTCATGGTTTAAGATTCTGACATTTGCCGTTATTTGTGACTCAGTTTAGTGTTGACCTCGACCCCAGACCCTTGATGCGACTGGTTGGACGAGGTCCCCAGAGTGTTTGAGTGTTGACAGGGTCAGTCGTCCTGCAGGAGTGTGCCTATACACCGAGCTTGGGCTGGAATTCCTGAAGAGGTCCTACAATCTCAAATTAAAAAAAAAACAGCATTCTGTGTTCTCCCCATTCACTACCTCAATGTGTTTTAGATATGGAATAATCTCTTTGCATGGAACACAAGCACAAGAGTTGGTGGTGTTCTGGACAGTGTAGATTAGAATGGGACACTGATAGGATGCAGAGCAGGGCACAGAAGAGGCAGATGGAGATCAAGCTGGCAAAGTGTGAAGTACCTCACTTTGGAAGGACAAATTTGAAAGCAGAGTACAGAGTTCAGGCCAGTTCTTGGCAGTGTGGAGAAACAGAGGGATCCTGAGATCCTCAACTATTTATTCATTATGCACTATGTACTGCGACGTGGGTGATCGTGGTCTTTCCATCACCATGATTGTCCTTGGTTAATTTGTCTACAGAAGTGGTTTGCCATTGCCTTCTTCTGGGCAGTGTCTTTACAAGACGGGTGACCCCAGCCATTATCAATACTCTTCAGAGATTGTCTGCCTGACATCAGTGGTCACATAACCAGGATTTATGATATGCACTGGCTGCTCACACGGCCGTCCACCACTTGTTTCCAGGGCTTCAAAAGACTCTGGTCGGAGGGGGTGGGGAGTGGTCGCTAGGCAGATGCTACACCTTTCCCAAGAGTGACCTGCAGGCCAGTGGAGGGAAGGCATTACACCTCCTTTGGTAGAGACATATCACCACCCCACCACTCTCAACTACAGATCAATCAAAGTTGCCACGCAAGTTGATTGGGTTGGAGATGTATGGTGTGCTGACCTTCATTAGTAAGGGGAATGAAGTAACGTTCCAGCTCTATAAAACCCTGGTTAGACTACACTTGGAACATTGTGTTCAGTTCTGGTTACCTCATTATATGAAGATTTAGAGAGGGTGCAGGGGAAATTTACCAGGAAGCTGCCTGGATGTCATTCAGGGTCAGCATGTCATGGGACTCCTCAGTTAATAGTCTCCATCTGTGGCATAATAAAAGGTTGGGATCCCCTGTCTTACGAGGATAGGGTGAGTGAGCTTGGGTTTTTCTCTTTGGAGAGAAGTAGGATGAAAGGTCACTTGATAGAACTGTACAAAATAATAAGTAGTGATCGGGTGGACACCCTGTGACTTTATCCCAGGGTGGAAATGGTTGATACAAATGGGCATAATTTTAAGGAGATTTGAGGAAAGTTGGGGGTGGGGATGTCAGAGGTAAGTTCTTTACACAGAGAGTGGTGGGTGCATGGAACACATTGCCAGGGGTGGTAGTTGAAGCAGATACATTAGGGATAGTTAACAGACTCTTAGATAGGTACATGGATGATAGAAAAAATTGAGGTTTATGGGGGGAGGGGTAGATTAATCTTAGAGTAGATTAAGAGGTTGGTACAACGTTGTGGACTGAAGGTCCTGTACTGTTCTGTGATCTGTATTTTCAACGTTATTGAGTTTCATTAGCCTTTTCAAAGTCAGTCCACAGGGGCCAAAAGGTCTAGAGAAGTTCAAGCTGCCACCCTTTATCTGAAGGCCTGTAAGGAGTGACATCATCCCACTACTGGCCTGGAGGTGACTGGAGTACCTTGGAGCTATGCGGAGATGGAGACCTGGAAGATGAAAATAGGTGACCTATCACCCTCAGTTTGGGACAGAAGGCAGATGGATAATGTTCTTCACTGGGAGAAATTGGAGAAAGACACAGGAGCAGAACTAGGCCATTTTTCCCACTGGATTGTCTCCACCATGTCTTACAATGAAGGCTGAGAAGGACAGGGCTTTTCTCTTTGAAGCCGGAGAGGGTAAGATGATGGCCGAAGGGCCTGGACTGTGCTGTAGTGTTCTAAAAGCGAAAGCTTTTCTCTGCACCTCAGTACACGTGATGAAGAATTCCAGCCGCTGCTCTGAGTGGGATCCTGGGGGGGTGGGGGGAACTCAGTAGGCCACTTGCTGATCTATAAAATGCTGCTTGAACATCCAGTGGAATCAGAGACCAGAGGAACTTTCAAAAGGGAAGCTGACTAAAAACTAGTACAGGAGAACTGTGCATGGCAGTGGGCAAAGGGCCAGACAAAATGGTCCAAGTTATCTCTCCCCGCATCTTCGAGCTCACTGATCTCTGATTGCACAGTGACAGCGATTTCACTTACTGATGCACCGTCTATTGCAATAAATTTTTCACAATGGCGGTGAATTTTTCATTAAGGTGAATTTACAAATGCTTCATCAGATAATTCCAGAAAAAGCACAAAATAAATTTTAAAAGACTCAAACGGAGCATGTACAAACCTTGCCTGGAGATCAGATACGTCAAAGCTTCACTGGGGAACAGGCAGAGGGAACAGCTTAGAAAACGGGTAAAGAATTTTGTAAGGACTTAATATAAAAATTCAAAAGTTTTTCAAATATTTACTGTTTCTTGATGTGCAGAATATCCAGCAGACCTGGATTTACCTGCTCCCAGAGTCACGGGGAATACAAGGATGTGATTGAGTGCTGAAGGAGGGGAAGTGCTAAGGGACAGTCACAGTGTAGGGGAGGTGATACCGAGGGAGGGTCACACTGTGGGAGGGGTGGTAGTGAGGAAGGGTCACTGTAGGAGGGGTAGTAGTGAGGAAGGGTCACTGTGGGAGGGGTGGTAGTGAGGAAGGGTCACTGTGGGAGGGGTGGTAGTGAGGAAGGGTCACACTGTGGGAGGGGTGGTAGTGAGGAAGGGTCACTGTGGGAGGGGTAGTAGTGAGGAAGGGTCACTGTGGGAGGGGTGGTAATGAGGGAGGGTCAAACTGTGGGAAGGGTAGTAGGGAGGGAGGGTCACACTGTGGGAGGGGTAGTAGTGAGGAAGGGTCACTGTGGGAGGGGTGGTAGTGAGGGAGGGTCAAACTGTGGGACGGGTAGTAGTGAGGAAGGGTCACTGTGGGAGGGGTGGTAGTGAGGGAGGGTCAAACTGTGGGAGGGGTAGTAGTGAGGGAGGGTCACACTGTGGGAGGGGTAGTAGTGAGGGAGGGTCATACTGTGGGAGGGGTGGTACTGAGGGAGATTCACACTGTGGGAGGGGTGGTACTGAGGGAGGGTCACTGTGGGAGGGGTGGTAGTGAGGGAGGCTCACACTGTGGGAGGGGTGGTACTGAGGGAGGGTCACACTGTGAGAGGGGTAGTAGTGAGGAAGGGTCACTGTGGGAGGGGTGGTACTGAGGGAGGGTCACACTGTGGGAGGGGTGGTAGTGAGGGAGGGTCAAACTGTGGGAGGGGTGGTACTGAGGGAGGGTCATACTGTGGGAGGGGTAGTAGTGAGGGAGGGTCACACTGTGGGAGGGGTAGTAGTGAGGGAGGGTCACAGTGGGAGGGGTGGTACCGAGGGAGATTCACACTGTGGGAGGGGTAGTAGTGAGGGAGGGTCACACTGTGGGAGGGGTGGTACTGAGGGAGGGTCACACTGTGGGAGGGGTGGTACTGAGGGAGGGTCACACTGTGGGAGGGGTAGTAGTGAGGAAGGGTCACTGTGGGAGGGGTGGTACTGAGGGAGGGTCACACTGTGGGAGGGGTGGTAGTGAGGGAGGGTCAAACTGTGGGAGGGGTGGTACTGAGGGAGGGTCATACTGTGGGAGGGGTAGTAGTGAGGGTCACACTGTGGGAGGGGTAGTAGTGAGGGAGGGTCACACTGTGGGAGGGGTGGTACCGAGGGAGGGTCATACTGTGGAAGGGGTGGTACTGAGGGAGGGTCACACTGTGGAAGGGGTGGTACTGAGGGAGGGTCACACTGTGGGAGGGATGGTACTGAGGGAGGGTCACACTGTGGAAGGGGTGGTACTGAGGGAGGGTCACACTGTGGGAGGGGTGGTACTGAGGGAGGGTCATACTGTGGGAGGGGTAGTACTGAGGGAGATTCACACTGTGGGGGGGTGGTACTGAGGGAGGGTCACACTGTGGGAGGGGCAGTACTTGTCACAGCTAGGGGTCAATTTTAAAAAAAAAGTTTTTGTCAGTATATGTGCTGTATTTACCTCGTGGGTGTTTACATGTTATGTCTCATTGTTTGTCTTTGGACTCGCTCTGGGTTTTCACTTTGCTTTGCAAGTATTGGATTTGGGATCATGGGGATTGTTAAGATCTCTTTGTATTTAGCAGTTTTATTCAATTTGAGTTAATTTAGTTAGCACGCTATTTTCAAAGTCTTGTATTGCAGTTGTTGGCTTTGGGGATTATTGTTCTGTCTGGACACTGGGGCTGTCTGATTGACCCTGAATTCCTCTGGGATTTTGGGGGGCGGGTGGCATGCCAGCCCTTCGCTGATCAGTCGTTGTGCTTCCTTGACGGTAAAACTCAGACCGAGTTCTTCTGTGTGCAGTGAGTTCAAGAGCCGAGAGGTAATGTTACAGCTATACAAGACTTTGGTCAGACCCTGCTTAGAGTACTGTGCTCAGTTCTGGTCACCTCACTACAGAAGGATGTGGGTACTATAGAGAGAGTGCAGAGAAGATTTACCAGGATGTTGCCTGGATTAGGGAGCATGCTTTATGAGAATAAGGTGAGTGAACTTGGCCTTTTCTCTTTGGAGCGACAGAAGATGAGAGGTGACCTGATAGAGGTGTATAAGATGATAAGAGGCATTGATCCTGTGGATAGGCAGAGGCTTTTTCCCAGGGCTGAAATGGCTAACATGAGGGGCCATAGTTTTAAGGTGCTTGGAAATAGGTATCGAGGGGATGTCAGGGGATTTTCACACAGGGTGGTGGGTACTTGGAATGCACTGCCGATGGTGGTGGTGGAATCGGATGCGATAGGGTCTTTTAAAAGCCTCCTAGATAGGTAGTGGAGCTTAGAAAAATAGAGGGCTATGCGCTAGGGAAATTCTAGGCAGTTTCTAAGGTAGGTTACATGGTCGGCACAACATTGTGGGCCTAAGGGTCTCTAACATGCTTTAGATTTCAATGTTCCATGTTCTATGTTCTGGTGAGTGATTTCAGTTCGACAAGTTTCTGTACCATACGCTTGAGCTCTTATTAGTTTTTACAGTTAATATTTGTAATGAATCTATAGATTTGTTTGAGCTGCTGATGTCTCCTTGAGTTCGTTAGTGATCCTCACAGTACTGAGGGAGGGACACACTGAGATAGAGGAGCCAAAGTGATAGAAGTCCATTTTGAGGACGGAGTGATGTACTGTTGAGGAGGGTAAGTGAGGAAGGTCTATGCTGGCAGAGGTAAAGAGATTTAAAGATGAGTTCTATTTGCCACGAGTACGTTGAAACATCGAATCATACAGTGAAATGCGCTGCTTGCGTCAACACAGTTAGAGGATGCGCTGGGGCCAGCCCACCACTGCTGCCAAGCTTCCAGTGGCAGTATCTCATGCCCACAGCTTACTAATACTAATCTGTACGTCTTTGGAATGTGGGAGGTAGTCTTGCAGGAAACCCACGCAGTCACGGGGAGGGCTTTTGAACTCTTTATAGACGGAGGCAGAATTTGACCTCAGTCACTGGTCCTGTAAAGTGTTGCGCTAATTGCACGCAACCGTTGAACCACTGCAGACATTTTGTGACAGTGCTGTTCATGAGGAAGTTCCAGGATTTGGTAGGAATGGAGGAATGGTAATGGATTTCCGGCTCAGGATGCAGAGGGAATCAGCAGGTGATGGTATCACCTTTCACCTGTTTCCCTCGGTAACTGAGTGCCCACTTTTCCTTGGGAGTGGTTGTCCTAAAGGTTCACAACTTCTTGGCCTAAGAATTTTTCTCTCATCTCTGTCCTGAATAGTGAGTGCCCTCCCTCTCAAGCTCCAGTTACTGAGAACTTTAGAGAGAGCACGACACTCCCTCAGCACCGGGCTTCCAATCCCTCTCCAATCCTTATCGTCTGAACTTCAGAGTTTGGTTTCTGGGTGGACAATGAACCCATGAGCACTGCCTCACTATTACTTACGCTCTTTATGCACTACTTATATAATGTATGTTTAGTATATCTTAGTGTAATTTATAGATTTTTATTATGGATTGCAATGTGCTTCTGCCAATACTATGAATGTGATGTTAGCATTTATTTTGAGAGAACTAAAAATATAAATGAAAGGATGTAGTGTTGAGGCTTATAAAGCACTGGTGAGGCCTCACTTTGAGTATTGTGAGCAATTTTGGGTCCCTGATCTAATAAAGGTTGTGTTTTCATTGGAGAAGTTCATGAAAATGATTCCTGGATTGAAAGGCTTGTTGTATGAAGAGCGTTTGATGGCTCTGGGCCTGTACTCACTGGAATTCAGAAGAATAAGGGGTGGCCTCATTGAAACCTTTCGAATGTTGAAAGGCCTCACTAGAGAAGGTGTTTGCAATGGTGGGGACGTCTAAGACCAGAGGACACAACCTCAGGATAGAGGGCTTTCCTTTTAGAACAGTGATGAGGAAGCATTTCTTTAGCTAAATAGTGTTGAATATGTGGAATTCCTTGCCACATGCAACTACAGAGGCCAAGTCATTGGGTGTATTTAAGGAAGAGGTTGATAGATTCTTGATTAATCAAAGCATGAAGGAATTCAGGAGGAAGGTAAGAGATTGCGGCTGAGAGGAAAATTGGATCAGCCCTGATGAAATGGCAGGGCAGATCGATGGGTCAAATAACCTAATTCTGCTCCTATATCTTATGGTCTTAAAACAACAGATTTCATGACTTCTGCCAGTGATATTAAATCTGATTCTGATTCTGATTTATGTAATAAGATCGCACTTGTCTTAACTCAGAGCTGATAGAGAGTCAGGTCAATCTCTCCCCATCCTCCCAGACGTCAGACTAATGAATCAGAGACCAATGTTGCCCTCAGTTCCCAGATGCGATGGAACACTGAGCATTATGGCACAGTACAGGCCCTTTGGCCTACGATCTTTTAACCCACTCTAAGTTCAATCTAACCTTCCCATCCCACATAGCCCTTCATTTTTTTAACATCCATGTGTCTACAAAAAGGTTTCTTTATCTCCTAATGTATCTGCCTCTATCACCACCACCAGCAGGGCATTCTATTCACCCACCACTCTCTGTGTAAGGAACTATCACTGACATCCCCCTCCCCCCCAATACTTTCTTCCAGTCACTTTAAAATTATCCTCCCCCGTATAAATTATTAACCCTGAAACCCCTTTATAAATGCAACAAGATCTCTCTAATCACCTTCTCCTTCCCTCTGCCCGCTCTTCTGTATGTCTTCTTTCTATGATTGGATTACAAGGATGGTAAGTTCTGCCAATCTATTTTCACTGACCTCTCATTGGATGACAAATTGTGACAATCTGACTGAATTGTCTCTGGAAGGCACTTCTCTGGCCACCTTGAGTTCCAGAGTCCTTCCCAAGTATTGTCCCAGCCAGCCGAATCCCAAGCATCCAACTACTGTAATCTGGACAACAAAGTTTTTTTAAAAATGTTGCTTCTTCAGAATTTTTTAGTTTATGATAGACATCCTGAAGCTGAACACAAACATAATTTTAGACTACCTGTATAACGAAGGAATTTGGAGAAACAAGAAATTAACTTTAATGAACATAATGTGTTTAATTGCATAATGGTGCTGATCCTTTGCAGTAATTCAACTAAGCTAAAATGTTTTGTTGATGATTTTCATTTGTACTCAGTGTCTGAGGCTTCATACTTAACTGTCCAACAATAATCAGCCGTATTGATGGATTCCGGTTGTCCTGATACCGTTTCTCCATGACCGCAATGTCCCAGTGAAACCTTTTACCATGCTCTTTGCTGACAGCGTCAAGATTTGCAGGGAAGAAGTCTAAATGGGAATGCAGAAATGAATCTTCAGTGACATGTTGCACTTCATGGTTTTGCATGCTTGAAGCCTGTTGTCAACCAGCTGCATGTAGTTTGGTGCTCTGTGGTTGCCAAGAAGATGTTTGACAAAATCTTTGAATGCTTTCCATGCAATTTTCTCTGTTCAGAGTTAGAGGTACTTGAAATTTCCTGTCATTGATGACTCATTCGATTTGTGGATCAACAAAAGTGCCTTCCTTAATCTTGGCATCAGTTATTTGGACTTGAATTATGAATTAAAATAACAAATATAGGTGGTTTAAAAATGGTGTGTGACTGGGAAATTTTATGGAGATTTTAATAATCAGCAGCCCAAAATCCGTAAGATACACCCCAAAGTATTCAGAAAGCAAAACCTTTGTTGTCCAAAGTACTCCAGCTTTTAACCTCTGAAGTATATCAAAATCAGAATCAGGTTTAATATCACTGGCATATGCTGTGAATTTTGTTAACTTTGCATCTGCAGTACAATGCAATACATGAGAAATATAGATTTAAAAACTGAATTACAGTAATTATATATATGTATCTCAAATAGTTAAGCTAAAATAAATAGTGCAAAAAAACAGAAATAAATAAAAAAAAAGTAGAGAGGTAGTGTTCATGGGTTCAATGTCCATTTAGGAATCGGATGGCAGAGGGGAAGAAGCTGTTCCTGAATCATTGAGAGTGTGCCTTTAGGCTCCTGTACCTCCTTTTTGATGGTAACAATGAGAAGAGGGCATGTCCCCTTTTTACCAATCCACTTGTTTGGGATCAAAATGCTAATTCAAGCTGCACGGTTAAGTCCACCGTCTGCCTCTCTCAAACATTGTCAAGTAACACATACATATATTTCAGAAGGACTTCCAAAACACTGAGTAGAATATTTGATCGACTACCATCGTTTCACCCGTAATAGCAAAGAGGTGAACGGGTGGTGCCACATAGCTACCAAGCTCCTTAGCTGTTGTGTGAATTATTTAGTAGGATGTAGCCAGATATAATGATTATCGTTATGGGTAAATATTTTCCTATCACTAGATGTCAGTTTATATATTTTGCTCCATGCCTTCATTAGTATGCATCTTATCTCGGAACAGGAAAGCCTCTGAGAAGGGAATATGGTAATCCCTAAATTGAATTATTAATGCAAACCTATTAAAATTTCTGAAGTGTCTTGCATTTCTGATGAATAGTCCAAAGACTGAGAGTTTAACCTCATCCTGAATCCCACTGTTAACTCAGCAAGATTTCCCTTGATCTTAATTTCACAACTGACCAGATTTACTCCCTAAATTGGTTGTCATGTAGTTCTCATTAGTAAAAAAGTTCAGAAGGAACTCCTTGGCTCCAATGTGCCTTGGGACAAACTGAGAGGGACGTTGCAGAAGTGGAGACGCAAGAGACTGCAGTAGCTGGAATCTGGAGCAGCACATAAGATGCTGGTGGAATGCAACAGATCAAGCAGCCTCTAAGGACGGAAATAGACAGTCGACATCTTGTGCTTAGACTCTTCAGCTGTGCCAGAGCAACAAACTCTATCAAGTTGTGAAACTCAACTTGCCACACACAAGCTATTGCTGACTGTTTGTGACTTTCCAAATGTAGGTGGGTTGTTTTCGTTGGATGGTCCACTTGGGATAACAAGACCCTGTTGGACATTGATAATGTAAGTTGCTGCCGGCATCTTTCTCTTGTTTGGCTGTGAGTCAGGTGACATGGGATCTACAGAGCCTCGGTTTGTAGCATGGACTAGGCCTCAAGCAGTGGGCTTGCCTGCTGCTAAAGTCCAGAGGCCTTGCAGTGTGGTGTCTGTGCTCAGCTGGGGGCTGGCCTCTCCTATCACTGTTGCCCCCTAGAGTTTGATTGGTGGAATGACAGACTGTAAGGCATGTACTGCACCCTGCCGGAGGACTGTACCACCAATTTGCAGGACATGTTGCTCAGGGTCTTGGAGTATATATGTGTTTTGTTTGCATACAATGTTTATATTCTTGCTCGCCATTTTGAATTGCTGTGTATGTTTTGCACCTTGGCCTTTTCAGAGACTGTCTGCCTGTGTCAGTGGTCGCATAACCAGGACTTGTGATGTGCACCGGCTGCTCATACGACCATCCACCACCTGCTCCCATGGCTTCATGTGACCCTGATCAGGTGCTACACCTTGTCCAATGGGGATCTGCAGGCTTGTAGAAGGAAGTGGCACCTGCCACCTTCTTTGACAGAAATGAATCTCCATCTCGACACCAAGGATGTCAGGCTATGGTTCCTTGGTTACACTTTGTAGGCCTTCTTAAACAAAAGCATAACATTTTCAACCTCCAGTCTCCCAGTACCTCATTCCTGCTTCAGGACGATGCAGGTATTTGCACCAGGGTCCCAGCAATTTTTCCCCTAGCTTCCTACAACATTCTAGCTACACTGACTGGGAGTTTTTTAAGAATCAATGAATCAATAGCTCCATTAAATATCAGAGAAAGCATACAGTATACATCCTGAAATTTGTACTCTTCGCAAACATCCACAAATAGAGAGAAAAAATCCCAAGAATGAATAACAGAAAGATCAGAATCCCACACCCTCCTTCCCCTCCCACACATTAGCAGCAGAAAAAGCATCAACCCCATATCAAAAGCCCAGAGACCATGATCTCGAGTCCATCAAAAACTACTGTCCATTCCAACACTTGGACATCCCAGACAGGCTCTCCCTCTCTCTCACTAGTGCAGGTGACAGAGATATCATTCTTGCCACGAGAGTGGAGACCAACAGCTCGCTGTTTCGAAGTTACCGTCTACGCATCGCTTATTTCGAGTCCCACCGATTTGAGGGCCAGCAGACTTCCACTCACTATCGAGGGGGTGGGGAGGGAGGGAGGGAGAGAGAGAGAGAGGGAGAGAGAGGAGAGAGAGAGAGAGAGAGAGAGAGAGAGAGAGAGAGAGAGAGAGAGAGAGAGAGAGAGTGAGAGAGAGAGAGAGGGAAGAGGAGAGAGAGCGAGAGAGAGAGAGAGAGAGAGGGAGAGAGAGAGAGAGAGAGAGAGAGAGAGAGAGAGAGAGTGTGAGAGAGAGAGAGAGTGAGAGAGAGAGAGAGAGAGAGAGGGAGAGAGGGGGAGAGAGAGAGAGAGTGAGAGAGAGAGAGAGAGAGGGAAGAGGGGGAGAGAGAGAGAGAGAGAGAGAGAGAGAGAGAGGGAGAGAGAGGGAGAGAGAGGGAGAGAGAGAGAGAGAGAGAGAGAAATCACTTGAGTGCCAGGGCTTTCTTTCCAAACCAGTTTACACAGCCTGCCTCCTGTCCTGATGCTTCATTCTCCTGCGATAAATTCAGTCAGTGATCACAGAGGATTGAGGATCAACTTTATTCACCATAAACATTTACATCTATTAGGAGGAGTTTGATGTGATGTGTTGGCATGACATGCAACAATTTAAGACAGAGGTTGATAGATACTTGATTAGTCAGGGAATGAAGGGACATGGGGAGAAGGCAGGAGATTGGTGCTGAAAAAGAAAAATGGATCAGCCCTGATGAAATGGCAGAGCAGATTCAATGGGCCAAATGGCCTAATTCTGCTCCTAGGTCTTATGGTCTGATTAAAGAAAGAAGAATTACATAAAATATAAACTTAGATGTTAAAGTATGGATACAGAATAAAATTTGCATAAATACATAAATACCAGCATAAGATATTATCCACTTTCATGTGTTTTATGACCACCAGTGCCTCTTTTGTTGTAATGGGGATATATTCCAAGACATTGCTATTCATTTCCCCGCTTGCTCTAACTCTCATGCCCTTGGCTGTAGTAAATACAGATGAGAAGTATTCATTTAGTACATCACACATCTCTGTGGCTCCACACTTATAAAAACACATGCTGGTGGTCTACTCTTCCCTTGGTCCCCCTCCAGCTCTTAGTGGACCTGTAGAATTCTCATTGTATCTCCCTTCAAGTTACACTTCAGCACAGCAGGAGCAGAGGGAAAGACTCAGAATACTAGGACATCCCTTTACAACAGAGATGAGGAGCAATTTCTTCAGTCAGAGGGTGGTAACTCTGTGGAATTCATTGCCACAGACAGCTGTGGAGGCCAATTCATTGGGTATATTTAAGGCAGAGGTTGATAAATTCTTGATTAGTCATCACCATCATCATTATGTGCCATGTCGTATGACATGAGCCATCATGGTCTTTTTATGATAATGATTGTTCTTTGCAGATTTTTCTACAGAACTGTTTGGCCATTTCCTTCTTCTGGGTCAGTGTCTTTACAAGACAGGTGACCCCAGCCATTATCAATCTATTCAGAGATTGTCTGCCTGGTGTCAGTGGTCGCAGAACCAGGACCAGTGATATGCACCGGCTGCTCATACAACCATCCACCATCTGTTCCCACATGACCCTGATCGGGTGAGGGCTAAGGAGGTGCTACACCTTGCCCAAGTGTGGCCTTTAGGCGAGCGGAGGGAAGGAGCACCTTACACCTCCTTTGGTAGAGATGTATCTCCACCCTGTCACCCTTGATTATTAATAAAAGTGTCAAAGGAGAAAGGCAGGAGAGTAGGGTTGAATGGAAACGTAGATCAGCCATGATGGAATGAGGGAGCAGACCGAGTGGTCTGAATGGCCTCCTTCTGCTCCTACATTTTATGGACTTTCTGACCCTGTGACCACAATCTCAATGAACTGTAAAGCTGAATCGCCTGGGCACAGATCAGATATCTATGACCAGATGTGACCTAAGTCGACTGGCTCACTCCGCTCTGAAAGGCTTGGATAGTGTGGATGTGGAATAGAAGGTTCAAAGGTCAAGTTTAATGTCAGAGAAATGTATACAATGTACATCCTGAAATGCTTCTTCTTCGCAGAGCAGTATAGAATAGAATAGAACTTTATTGTTGTTGCAATACTTGATGTGCTATTAAGGAATGAGACAAGCAGAGACAAAAGTTTGTATAGGGGAACACTTCACATCACACAATCTCAATGCCCCCGTTTCAAAGTAAATATGCAAATAGGTAGGTCTGGTCCACAGGGATGAGATTCTAAATTGGAGCGAGTCCAGTTTTGATGGTATCAGGAATGATCTGGCAAGTGTGCATTGGGATACGCTGTTTACTGGTAAGGATGTACTTGGTAAGTGGGAAGCCTCCAGAAGTGAAATTTAGAGAGTACAAAGCTTGTCAGAATAAAAAGTAAAGATAACTAGTGTCGAGAACCTTGATATTCAAGAGATATTGAGGCCAGGATTCAAAAAAAGGAGGTTGCGAGCAGGTATAGGCAGGTAGGGGCAAATGAGGTGCTTATGGAGTACACGAAATGCAAGGGAACACTTAAGTCCGGAGAGCAAAAAGAAGGCCTAAGGATGCCCTAGCAGGCAAGGTGAAGAAGAATCCTAAGGGATCCTACAGATACGTAGAAAAGATCAAAAGGATTGCAAGGGACAAAATTGGTCCTCTGGAAGATCAGAACTGTGGAGTGTGTGAGCTCGATTTCAAGTGAAGTTTTGATTGATACATGGGTAGTAGGAATACGGAGGGCAAAGGTCCTGGTTCAGGTTGATGGGAGTAGGCAGTTTAAATTGTTTTAGCATAGTCTAGATGGGCCAAAGGACCTGTTTCTGTGCTGTACTTTTCTATGACTCTGTGCTCAAGACAATGAGATTGCAGTGTTAATCCAGTCTGTGCAAAACAGATATTTACAATGAATGCAGTACAGCTTAATTAATAAAAAGAGTTCCCATATTTACATGCAAAAAGTGACTTCAATAGTCCATAACACTCAAAGCCATTGGCAAGCCGGGTGTAGCATTACTCAACTACTTAACAGCCCACGGGAAGAAGTTGTTTTTCAGTCTCACTGTCTTGGCTAAGATATTTCTATATCTCCTACCGGATGGCAGGAGGTTGAATAGATAGTGTCTGGGATGAGACAGGTCTTTCATGATGCTATGAGTTGCCTTAGGAATCAAAATTTGTAGATTGGCGCCAGGTCCAGTAGTTGAGTCCCATTGATGTGCTGAGCTGTCCTAATCACCCACTGGAGAGCTTTGTGATCTGTCTTGCTGCAGCTAGAGTCCCACACCATCATTCCCTATGTCAGGATGCTCTCTGTTGCACATCGATAAAAGTTGCCCTGCAATTTTTTGGGGGCAGATTAGCTCTCCTTTAAGCACTTCAGGTGGTATAGCTTCTGTTGTGTCTTCCCTACTATCGAGGTTGTGTTGACAGACAAAGAGAGCTTCTCAGTGGTGTTCATCCCCAAAAACTTGAAACTGGAGACCTTTTCCACTATCTCATCATTTATGAATAGTGAGGCTTGTTCAGGGGCTCATGCTTTCCTATAGTCAATGATCATTCCTTTTGTGTTCTTGATAGATGTGGTTCCTGCACCAATTCACCAGTTTCAGTACCTCCTTTCTGCATGTAGATTAATTATTGTTTGGGATCAGGCCAATTACGGTTGTGTCATCTACAAATCTGATGACTGATTTTGTAGTAGGAGCTGTAGTGCTGTCATCGCTGAAGAGAGAGTAGAGAAGTGGGCTCAGTACACACCCCTGCAGGGCACCAGTGTTCAGAGTTGGGTGGTGGGAGGGGGGTTGATGTGCAATTGCCTAGTTTCACTGTCTGATTACGATTAGTGAAGAAGTTTCAAGATCCAGTTACAGGTTGATATGCCGAGACCTAGACTGCGGAGACTGACTGTCAGCTTGTTTGGTAGTATGTTGTTGGCCAGAAAGAACTAAAGTCTACAAATCAATGAATTCAAATGCATCAAGGACAGTGGAAGCAGACAAACAATTTGCCTTGTTCTTGCCATGTGATTAAAGGAGATGGAGGCTGCCAATATGTGAAGCTGTTCTGTTATCTTCTGAACTGTTGGAGAACCAATTCTTGCTCTGCGATAATCTAATCTGAGCAATTGCACATGGACACAGAAATTTCTGCTATTGACCTGTTAATCCAGAGATCATTCTCAGAGAAGCTGTGCGTTGTGTACAATGGCAAGTTTGGCATTAATCTCGTTACCAGTGTCTGAGAGATCTAGTTTAACTGGTTTGGGTTGAGAAGAACAGAAGTCACCTATGGCATGAAGTTGTGTAGCTTGGACCAGAGCCCATAAGAAGGTGTTGCAGGTCAGTCACCACTAACATTGAAATGTAACATTTGAACTGGTAGGAAATGGATTTAATAGCAGACACTTTGCAAAAATAGCAACAAATCTCTAACAATCACTGTGGATGTGGAGCACGTGAGATTGGAGTGGCACCATGCGGAACACATAGACTCCTTTTACTGGGATTACCTTTTCTATTCTTTGACTGTTCATGGAGGGTCAGGAAGATGTAGCACACAAATATTTGGTGTGTAAATTCAAGTTTGCTTCCATTGAGATAATAAATGTACTTGTTAGTAATTTCAGATTCTCTCTGTGCGCCTCTCTGATCATTATTACCTAGGGGCAGGTTCTTGTAACAAAGGCATTAAAGGCCAAGTTGTAATCGTGGGGAGATTGTTTTGATCAGCAGGAGAACCTATGTATCCCTTTAAAATCAATCAATCAATCGAATGCACGTTATGCTGCTGGTGTTTAGGGCAGCAGTGAAGGGTGTCACATTGCACCCGGGTATAGAAGTATTCTTCATGGATGTTTCTGTAATGATTGTTTTTGACCAGTCAGGATTGTTAACCCTGAGCTGGAGGACCGGTGAACCACTCTTAGTCTGGCCTCTACCCTTTGACCTGTTTGGCAAGGGTGACCCTACCAAGAGACAAAGCACAAGGCTCTCTCGGTCACTGAAGCACGTAAGCCTCTAAACCCTATGACAAGATTGTTGTCTTCTTGGAGGTTTAAAAATGAGATAAGGAGGAATTTCTTCAGAGAGGGTGTTGAATTTGTTGCTACAGAAACCAAGCCATTTGTGTATTTAAGGCAGTAAAAGACAGATTTTGATTGGTAAGGAGGTTAAGGGGTTATGGTTAGAAGCAAGAGAATGGGGTTGAAAGTTAAAAGTATCAGCCAGGATTGAATAGCAGAGCAGACTCAAGAAGCTGAATGACCTAATTCTGCTCCTATGTTTTACCACAGTTTTTACACCATGTTAAACCAGGTAGGGCAGCAAGTGAATAATTTAAGTTGTGAATCCTTAATGTCATGTTCAGAACATCACAGCCAAATCCTCTCCATCTCTTATATAATGCAAAGAACTTGAAACTTCCAATTGAGAAATCTCCTTGTGGACAGGATGGAGAGCCCAGTTCCTTTCAGACAAAGCAAGTTACTGTCCCAGCTTCTCCCCAGCTCAGCTCCGGTGTGAACCTCAACCCAAATTGGGCAGTGATAATTAAATTGAGCAAGCAAAGACCGAGCTTGGAGCTTTCCAAAAACCAGCAGAAGAATGCTGTAACTCTCAGCTAGTCACAGCTGATATTTTCAAGGTGTTTGGAGGAATAATTTCAAGGGGGGAATTTGGAGATAAGTTTACTCACACAGAGAGTGATGAACGTGTGGAACACCCTGACAGGGATGTGGTAGAGGCAGATACATTAGGGACATTTAGGAATCTCTTAGATAGGTCCATGGATGATAGAAAAACTGAGGGTTATGTGGGAGGGAATGGTCAGGTTGATCTTAGAGTAGATTGAAAGGTTGGCACAACATCGTGGGCTGAAGGACCTATACCGTGGTGTATGGTTCTGTGATCTGTGTTTTAAAGATTACATCGGTGGTGGAGTTTCATTAGCCTTTCCAAAGTCAGACCACATGTAGCAAACGATCTGGAGAAATTTAAACTTGTTTCTTTTTTAAGAAAGCTCTGAAGAAGGAGCGACATAGTCCTGTGGGCACATGAGAAATGCGTGAAGCATCGTGAAGCTAGACTGAGATGGTGCCCTGGAAGATGAAAGTGGGTGGTGTTGTGTATTGTTCAGCTAGCTGATCTAATATAAACTACAACCAATTCAGAGCGGATCTAATGATAGGCAGATTTTATTATTTATTTTCAAGGGAAAATCTGTCTCCACACATTATCACTTGGAAATAGCTCAAATAAAGTACTCTTATACGTTCTACAGAGAATTAATTCCACTCCATAACATTCCTCCATTATCTGCATCTTTATCTGGTTCCTGACGTTTGTTCTTTAGAGGCTGTGTCCTGTTTACCTCTGTCACCAAAACATATCCCACCCCCATCAGAAAACACACACATCTTCCTGTCACCAAACATACATCTTGATAAAGCACTTGTAACCCTCCCATTCAAACCAGCAAACCAGCAAAGCACCACGGAATCTCACAGGTTCCATTTTGTCATACTAAATTTTCCGAAAGTTACAAACCCATAAAAACTTAACGGTTACAGATATATTTCCAATTGGCCAAACTGATGGATGTTGGTCTTTACTGAGAGTCAGGGATAGGAGTAGAATTAGAATTCAGTCCATTGAGTCAGCCCTGCTATATCTTATGAGGAAAGTTTAAGCAAGATAGGGCTTTCCTCTTTGGAGCAGATGAGGAAGAGATGTTACCTCCGGAGAAAATTAGTTTTGGATAATTAACTCCAAACAATTGGTCTCTATCTGTTACCTGCTGATGTGTGAGTTTTAATTCCACAACTGGATTGATACTTGAGATTCTTTATTGTTCTGGCAGATTTAACTAATGAGCCACCTACATAGAACAGTTCAGCCCTTCCAGGTTAGAAGATTTCAGAATCACTTTTAATATCACTGGCATATGCCGTGAAAGGTGTTGTTATGAGGCAGCGGTACATTGCAGTACACAATAAAAACTGGAAATTACAGTAGGAAGTATTGCTCATTATGTTGTATGACGTGGGTGATCATGGTCTTTCCATGATTATTCTCGGCAAATTTTTCTGCAGAAGTGGTGGGGTAGTTTTCATGGGTTCAATGGTTCAATGTCCATTCAGAAATCTGATGGCAGAGCGGAAGAAGCTGTTCCTGAATAGTTGAGTGCGTGCTTTCAGGTTCCTGTACCTCCTCCTGTTTGGTAGCAATGAGGAGAGATCACCTCCTGAATGATGGGTGTCCTTTACAATGGACGCCGCTGTTTTTGAGGAAAAACTCCTTGAAGACGTCCTGGATACAACAGAGGCTGGAACCCATGATGGAGCTGACTGAGTTTACAACTCTGCAGCTTACTTTGATCCTGTGCAGTAGCCTCCCCCCACCCCATACCAGATGGTGATGCAGCCAGTTAGAATGCTCTCCATGACTGATTAGTTAACTAACATCCTGCTAGGTAGGAATCCCAGCTGATTAAACTATTGATACCGTCTTTGCCCATGGAGAGCTGGTGGTTCGATTGTTAAAATAATGCAGGAGGAGGATCAAAGTATCAACAGTGTCATCAGATTACTTTGGTGGGATTAGCTGATTAAACTAGTTACCATCCTAATTGGTCAGGTAGTGAACAGAGTGGAAAATTTGACATTAATTACTTCTCAACTGCCGATTAGGTCATGTGTCTTCTCTCTGACCCATGAACTATAGACTTACTCAACAAATATGTATACAAATTAATTAGATCTGTCTTTGGTTATAGATGTGTTGCTTATGGGACAGCCTTACCTGTGGTATCAGAGCCCCAAGGTAAAACTCAAGGTCAAGCATTGAACTTATGTTGTGGTGCTATTAAATCAGAACCAGAATCAGGTTTAATATCACCAGCATTCATCACGAAATGTGTTAACTTTGCAACAGCAGGTGCAATGCAATACATGATAATATAGAAAACACTGTGAATTACAGTAAGTGCGTAAATGTGTAACAGTTAAATAAGTGGAGCAGAATAGAAATAAAAAGGTAGTGAGATAATGTTCATGGATTCAATATCCATTCAGAAATCAGATGGCAGAGGGGAAGAATCTGTTCCTGAATTGTTTAGAGTGATCCTTCAGGCTTCTCTACCTCTTTTCTGACAGTAACAATGAGAAGAGGGCATGTCCTGGGTGTTGGGGGTCCTTAATGATGGATGCCATCTTTTTGAGGCATCACTCCTTGATGATGTCCTGGATACTATGGAGGCTTGTGCCCACGATAGAGCTCAGTAATTTTACAACTCTCTGCAGTTTATTTCGACCCTGTACATTACCCCCTCCCCCATAACAGACGATGATGCAGCCAGTCAGAATGCTCTCCACGGTACAGCTGTAGGAATTTTTTGAGTGTTTGAGGTGACATACCAAATCTCCTCAAACTCCTATGAATTATAGCCGTGGTCTTGCCTTCTTCGATATGATATGATGGGAGCAGATTAGATCCACCGAGATCCACACACCCAGTAACTGGAAATTGCTCACACTCTCCAACTCTGATTTCTCTCTGAGGTTTGATGTGTGTTCCCTCATTTTACCCCTTCTAAAGTCCACAATCAGCTCTTTGGTCTTACCGATGTTGAATGCAAGTGTTGCTGCGATGCTGGTATATCTCAAATCATCCCCAATATCTTGCAGAAATGGGTGATGTGCCTTTACATCCATACAGGTTACAGTTAGCAGTGGTTTACTGGGTTAACCTAAGAGGACATAAAGTGGTTATCCAATAATGGCGACATTAGTAGAGTGTTGGAGGCACTGTAAATGGGTCATATTTTGCATGGAGGCCGGTCACCAGTGGGGTGCCTCAGGGACCTGTTCTGGGACCCTTACTCTTCGTGATTTTTGTAAATGACCTGGATGAGGAAGTGGAGGGATGGGTTAGTAAAATTGCCGATGACACAAAGGTTGGAGATGTTGTGGATAGTGCGGAGGGCAGTCAGAGGTTACAACAGGACATTGATAGGATGCAAAGCTGGGCTGAGAAGTGGCAGATGGAGTTCAACCCGGATAAGTGGGAGTTGGTTCATTTTGGTAGGTCAAGTATGATGGCAGAATATAGTATTAATGGTAAGACTCTTGGCAGTGTGGGGGATCAATGGGGTCTTTGGGTCCAAGTCCATAGGACACCCAAAGCTGCTGTGCAGGTTGACTCTGAGGTTAAGAAGGCATACGGTGCATTGGCCTTTATCAATCGTGGAATTGAGTTTAGGAGCCGAGAGGTCATGTTGCAGCTATATAGGACCCTGGTCAGACCCCACTTGGAGTGCTGTGCTCAGTTCTAGTCACCTCACTATAGGAAGGATGTGGAAGCCATAGAAAGGGTGCAGAGGAGATTTACAAGGATGTTGCCTGGATTGGGGAGCATGCCTTATGAGAATAGAAACAGAAAACCTACAGCACAATACAGGCCCTTTGGCCCACAAAGCTGTGCCGAACATGTCCTTATCTTAGAAATTACCTAGGGTTACCCAAAGCCCAATATTTTTCTGGGGTTCATGTACCTGTCCAATAGGTTGAGGGAACCCGGTCTTTTCTCCTAGGAGCGCTGGAGGATGAGAGGTGACCTGACAGAGGTGTACAAGATAATGAGAGGCATTGATCGTGTGGAAAGTCAGAGGCTTTTTCTCAGGGCTGAAGTGGCTGGCAGGAAAGTGCACAGTTTTAAGGTGCTTGGAAGCAGGTACAGGGGAGATGTCAGGGGTAAGGTTTTTACACAGAGAATGGTGTGTGAGCGGAATAGGCTGCCAGTGACGGTGGTGGAGGCAGATATGATAGGGTCTTTTAAGAGACTCCAGGATAGGTACATGGAGCTTAGGAAAATAGAGGGCTATGGGTAAGCCTAATAATTTGTAAGGTAAGGACATGTTCAGCACAGCTTTGTGGGGTGAAGGGCCTGTATTGTGCTGTAGGTTTTCTATGTTTCTGTGTTTCTCTGTATTCATAATGTCTGTAGTTTTTAAAGGTTTCAAAGGAACATTTAATATCAGAGAAATGTGTACAATATACATCCTGAAATGCTTTTTCTTCACAATCATCCACGAAAACAGAGGTGTATCCCCAAAGGATGAACGACAGGTAAATGTTAGAACCCCAAAGACCCCCCCCCCCCATTCTGCCCTTCTTCATGCGCGTAAGCGGCAGGGAACAGCAATTCCCCCCCTCCCCCCACCGGCAAATAAAAGGACCGGCACCCGTCACCGAGCACTCAAGCATGAGCAAAGCAACAGTAAAGACACAAATTTGCAGTTACCCCAAAGACTACATTGTTCACCCAATATTCGATATGCCGCAGGTTCTCTCTCTCCCTAATAAGGGAGAAGGAGGTGTCTCCGTTTCACCGCGAGAGGGGAGACATAACAAACAACTTGCTGGTTTACAATGTTAAAAGTCTGCTGTGTTGCTTTCTTCGAGTGCTATGCCTGAAGATCTCAAGGTCTCTGGGCATAGAGCCAAAGATATTCCAGTTCCCACGGCACACCGGTCCGGTTCACCGACCCTCGATCCGCTCATCTCCGGAGCCCCGAGGTCCAAGGCCTCCAAAGCCGAGCTGTACACTTCAGCTGAGCCCTCAGAGTGCCGAGAAACGGCCACTCGTTAAACCCCGAGAGCGGGTCCTATTCCCGCAGGGAACTGTAGTCAGCGTGTAACTCTTCAAAAGAACCCCGAAAGGGAAAAAAATTAGATATTAAAGATGGAAATAGAGCTGTTTCTGAAGATGCAAGCAAAGGAGTCGCCGTTTAGCGCCATCATCCCTTCGCTCCGCCCCTCAAAGTGAATTGGAAATGAAAGGACACGAAATCTTGGGTTGTTTAATGTGGAATATGGTCCCAGTGTACCCCTTTCTGTCACACCTCCTGTCATACCTCCATACCTTTTGTTGATTTGGGCCTTCAGGGAAAGATCAAGATGAGGAGTGATTGCTTATCAGTGGTACAGCAATATATGCAAGGCAGATATTATGCATTCACGTATATCTCTACAAATGGTTTAAAAGATCCACTGACATGTCATTCAGGTGTTTCTGTTTATGTTCTAAAGTTTCAGTTGACTATTAAGAAAAGATTATCAGACAATATATCAGTATTCACATCTGAGATGGTTGTTATCATTTTAGTCTTGGAATAAGTTGAAGAAGTAAGCCCTGATTACATACTTCTGTGCTCTGACTCATTCTCCATTTTGACATGTATTAAAACAGACATTTCAAATTGTAGGTCAGACACACTTCTTGAGATTGGATGTCATCTGTTGAAGTTGCAGGGTCACACAGGTCTGTGTGTACATTTCTTATGGGTGCCTGCCCTTGTTGGGGTTGAAGGGAATTAGGTGGCAGACATTCCTGCCAAGCAATCACTTAAATTAAGGATGGCTTTGCATAAAGGGGAGGTGAAAGTCATAGTTGAAATGTCCATGTGATCACTGTGGCAACAGAGTTGGGATAAGGAAAAAGAAAGGATAGCATTTGTACAAGATTCGGAGGATGGTGGGAAATCAACTGGGAGAAGGGTATAAGAAGAGGGAAGAACTTATACTCACACATTTATGTATTGGACATACGAGGTTGAATAATTCCCTGTTCAGAATTAATGTGCATGATACGAGCATCTGTAGGGAGTGCATTTGTCAAGAAATGGTGCAGCATAAATTGTTTGAATGCAGATCATATGAGGTGGAAAGGAAACTTCTAATTGCTAGACTGAGATCTGTGGGACAGACACAGATTAATTGGGAATGTTTGTTAGCATATCAATGTCATTGTAATATATAATGTGAATTTGACTTTCTGAAAAGTATTCAATTTTTTGATAATACTTGAGTTTTTTGGGGGGTGGAATTTTGTGGGCATACTTCGTGTCTCTTTGCCCCACAAGCCAACTCAGTAGGTACCTGTAATACACCTGATGTTGTTGTGCCAAATGCCATTAAACGTTACGATAAGAACCCTTACAGTGACTCTGTTCTCAGTATTATTTTTGTTTTAGTTTGCAGTTTGTTGTCTTGTGGCTGATATGAGGGGGTGTAATTTTAAAACGATTTGAAAATATATGTCAAAGTAAGTTGTTTCCACAGAGAGTGGGGGGTGCATGGAACCTGCTGCCAGTGATGATGGTAGAGGCAGGTACATGAGGGACATTCAGGAGATTCTTAGTTAGGCATAAGGATGATAGGAACATAGAGGGTTATACAGGAGTGACAGATGAGACTGATTTTAGAGTAGGTTAAAATGTTGGCACAACATCATGGGCCAACGGGCCTGTACTGTGTTGTAATATTCTATGTTCTGTCAGTCTTTGTCTGTTTAAATACTATTGTATTCTTTCCTATAAATTCCTGCATGATGCCATATATCTGCCTTGAGAACACACTTACTTTGATCTTTGAAGTAATGGAGACATCCTCTATTCTTCCCCCAGCACCCCCCATGCCCCATCACCACCTTCCCCCAGCTCTATAATACACACTCTTCCCCATTTCTGAGGAACTAATACCTGTTTTTTTACCTTTCTCTCCTTGGACACTGCCTGATCTGCTGAGTGCTTCTTGTTTCCAATTTCCAGCATCTGGAGTTTTTGTTGCGTGAGATTTTGTTTTGGACTTGGGATTAGTGATCGGCTGGTTAAATCTAGTTGCCTTGGGGATGCTGCTAGAATTTTGGAAATCAGTGGGGTATTTTTGACTAGCCACAGAACTGCACTGCGATCCTCCTGTGCATGATGAGGTAGCATTGCGGCAAAATATCTGCAATATGTAATGGAACCTTTTTAATAACCAGGTTAATGAACGAAAAACATTGTATGTGGGCATTCATCTTCAGAATGGAAAATTCTAGAATGGAACAGACTCAAAAACAGTTCCTTTTCCCAAGCAAGTAAGGCTGCTCAGCATCTCCACCCACTAACCAACTGCTCCACATCCTTCATCAGTTCCTGTCAGAGTCACCTTATGCTCAGACACACCTGTGCCTAGTGTCACTTTTTGTACAGACAATCAATCAATCTATGTATATAAGCTAAGAAGTGGTTTGTCATCACCTTCTGGGCAGTGTCTTTACAAGACGGATGACCCCAGCCATTATCAACACTCTTCAGAGATTGTCTGCCTGGTGTCAGTGGTCACATAACCAGGACTTGTGATCTGCTCCGGCTGCTCATACGACTGTCCACCACCTGCACCTGAAGCTTCCTGTGACCCTGATTTTGGATAATGGGGGGCTAAGCAGGTGCTAAACCTTGTCCAAGGATGACCTGCAGATTAGCGGAGGGAAGGAACGCTTTCCACCTCCTTTGGTAGAGACGCACCTCCACCCTGACTATGACAAGACAAATATCTTGTGTATTTATATTTATTCTAATTGGTTGCATCTGGTGTGGGGGGTGCGGTGTGGGGCTACTGCACAGAATCAAAATAAGCTGCAGAGTGGTAAACTCAGCCAGCTCCACCAAGGACACCAGCCTCCATAGTATCCAGGACAGTTATGCCTCAGAAAATGTGCCATTCAACATGAAGGCCCCCCCTCACCCAGGAATACCCCCTTCTCATTGCAACCATCAGGAAGGAGGTACAGAAACCTAAAGGCACACACACAATGTCTCGGAAACAGCTTCTTCCCCTCTGCCATCAGATTTCTGAATGGTCATTGAAGCCAGGAACACAACTACCCCACTACTTTGTTTTGCACTATTTATTCAATTGAACTATTAAATATGTAAATTTACTAAATAAATTTAATACAATTACACCGTCTGGTTTTGAGAATTAGCACTTCAATCAGGATCAGGTTTAATATCACCAGCAGATGTCGTGAAATTTGTTGTATTTGTGACAGTACATTTCAATACATAATAATAGAAAAAACGGTTTATGTATATATATAATAGAATAGTTGAATTAAATAAGTAGTGCAAAAATAGAAATAAAAAGCAGTGAGGTAGAGTTCCTGGATTCAATGTCCATTCAGCAATCGGATGGTAGAGAGGAAGAAGCTGTTCCTGAATCGCTGAGTGTGTGTCTTCAGGCTCCTGATCCTCCTCCCTGATGCTAACAGTGAGAAGAGGGCATGTCCTGGGTGATGGGGGTCCCTAATGATGGAGGCTACCTTTTTGTCTTTTTGAGGCATTGCTCCTTGAAGATGTCATTGATACGCTGGAGCTAGTGCCCATGATGGAGCTGAATAAGTTCATGACTTTCTGAAGCTTATTTTGATCCTGTGTAGTAGCCCTGCCCCTCCCAAACCAGACAGTAAAGCAGCTAGTTAGATAACTCTCCTCTGTCTGTAATGTGAACAGTTTATTCTTTTCCATAGATGCTACCTAACCTGCTGAGTTCCTCCAGCACTTTGTGTATGTTGTCCAGATTTATTTAAATGTGAGTTAATTTAATTAGTATATAATTTAAGGTAGTTGCAGGATCGTGGATATTAGATGGTAATTATGCTGAATTGTGGCTGCTTCCCCAGTTTCTTATTTTGATAACACCAGATAGATTTTAACTCACCAGAGCAGACTTTGCTGTCATTAACTATTCTGAGGCATTGGAGCCACTGATCATCCATGGAGTTCGGGGCAGAACAGATGGAAATTAATTGCTAGGCCTTGGTTTCATGGTTCCAAATTGATCTCAGATGATCGTACTGCTACTAATGACCAAGCTGTATCAGGTTGACATTTGCCTTGGGTTATTTGGGTCAAAAGTTGTAACCTCCATGTGAAGACTTTTCCATTCTTCAACCGTGAGGTCACACTTTTCATTATTATGGAATTCTGGTGCAAAAATAACAAATTTCATGTTATGTGCCAGTGATCAAGGTTCAAGGTTCAAAGTACATTTATTATGAAAGTGTGTATGCAGTATGCAGCCCTGATATTCATTTTCCCCACTAGAAGTACTGAAACATAGAAAAGCATGGAACCTGTCTTAAAGAAAAACATCAACATCCCACCCCACACACAGAAGCAAATCATGTAAGTGGTATCAGGAACATCAAACACCCTCTTCACACAACAAAAATGACAAATCACACAAACAGCAACAACAAACCCCCTTCACACAACAAAAACAACAAATCACACAAACAGCAACAACAAACCCCCTTCACACAACAAAAACAACAAATCACACAAACAGCAACAACAAACCCCATCACACAACAAAAACAACAAATCACACAAACAGCAACAACAAACCCCCATCACATAACAAAAACAATAAATTACACAAACAGCAACAACAAACCCCCATCACACAACAGAAACAATAAATCACACAAACAGCAACAACAAACCCCCCATCGCACAACAGAAACAATAAATCACACAAACAGCAACAACAAACCCCCATCACACAACAAAAACAACAAATTACACAAACAGCAACAACAAACCCCCTTCACACAACAAAAACAGCAAATTACACAAACAGCAACAACAAACCCCCATCACACAACAGAAACAACAAATTACACAAACAGCAACAACAAACCCCCATCACACAACAAAAACAGCAAATTACACAAACAGCAACAACAAACCCCCATCACACAACAAAAACAACAAATCACACAAACAGCAACAACAAACCCCCTTCACACAACAAAAACAGCAAATTACACAAACAGCAACAACAAACCCCCTTCACATAACAGAAACAATAAATCACACAAACAGCAACAACAAACCCCCTTCACACAACAGAAACAACAAATCACACAAACAGCAACAACAAACCCCCTTCACACAACAGAAACAACAAATCACACAAACAGCAACAACAAACCCCCTTCACACAACAAAAACAGCAAATTACACAAACAGCAACAACAAACCCCCTTCACATAACAGAAACAATAAATCACACAAACAGCAACAACAAACCCCCTTCACACAACAGAAACAACAAATCACACAAACAGCAACAACAAACCCCCTTCACACAACAGAAACAACAAAACACACAAACAGCAACAACAAACCCCCTTCACACAACAGAAACAACAAATTACACAAACAGCAACAACAAACCCCCATCACACAACAGAAACAACAAATTACACAAACAGCAACAACAAACCCCCCATCACACAACAGAAACAATAAATTACACAAACAGCAACAACAAACCCCCTTCACACAACAAAAACCACAAATCACACAAACAGCAACAACAAACCCCCCATCACACAACAAAAACAGCAAATTACACAAACAGCAACAGCAAACCCCCATCACACAACAGAAACAATAAATTACACAAACAGCAACAACAAACCCCCCATCACACAACAAAAACAGCAAATTACACAAACAGCAACAGCAAACCCCCATCACACAACAGAAACAATAAATTACACAAACAGCAACAACAAACCCCCTTCACACAACAGAAACAACAAATTACACAAACAGCAACAACAAACCCCCCATCACACAACAAAAACAGCAAATTACACAAACAGCAACAAGAAAGAACAGGCAAAAATATAGAATATAAAAACATAAAACTGACAGAGTCCAATTTGAACGACACTCCAATCCATAAATTGCAGAACTTCAGTAACATCCTCTGACAGTTTCATGGGAGAGAGAGTTGAATGCAGAGTCCTTCCGACAGGTAGCAGCGAGCGAGGGACTGTCACATGCAGGCACATTCCTCCAGCAGCAGCCAGTGAGAGGCAGACACACAACACAAAACACTTGTGCCCCTTCTGCATTCACCCTGATGTTTCAATCTTCCTTTAATCGGCAAGATCGATGAGAAAAGGAGTCGATGGTGGGCTTGCATTCCAGTTCTAAGCTTCTTTGTTTTGAGGCCACTCACCTTCTGGAATCTTCTCGGAGAGAGCAAAGTGCCAGATCACTCAATTGATCTTCTAATTGTGGATCACAATGCCAGAAACTCAGTTAAAATATAAAAGATGACGTAGAAGAAGTGAAATAAACAGTTTAGTGGGCCAATTGGAAGATGTGGCCTGAGGTAGAGTCACTCACTGGCACCATCTTAAGCCGATTCTGATTGTGTATTTTTAATTATTATTGTGTCCTTTATCTTTCTCTGTTCTTTTTTGTGCTACATTGGATCCAGAGTAACAATCCCTTCGATCTCCTTTCTACTTGTGTATAGGAAATTATGTTAAGCAATCTTGAGTACAGGGAACATATTCACCCTAAATAATCCACTTTATCAGAAGTATCATTTATTCACCTCTATAATCTCCAGATCCATTGAATGAATTACTGTAATGAACTAAAGGTCCAATTGGACTGGCCTCTGCTGTTTCTTTAATGAGGACGTGACAACTGGTGGTTATGGGTCCTGGATTTAATCAGTAGGAAGCAGCCACCCAGCTGTCTATCATTCACAGCCAACCATGAAGCCTGTTATTTAACAAAGGTTCATTTCAGAAGTGGTTTGTTAGTGCCGAATTACAAGAAGTTGGAGAAGAGTGCTGCTGCAAACTCCCACACAACACCAGCTCCAGAGGTTACAGCAGGAGTTCTGGGTGAACCAGATCTCATTCATTCTCTGGTAGTCCGCATGTGTTGTCTGTCTTGTTCTGGAGGACTGGAAGACTGCAAATGTCACTCCGCTCTTTAAGAAGGGAGGGAGGCAGAAGAAAGGAAATTATAGGCCAGTTAGCTTGACTCCAGTGTCAGAGAAGATGGTGGAGTCCATTATTAAGGATGAGTTTCCTAGCTATTTGGGAGCATATGATAAAGCAGGCCAAATTCAGCTTTGTTTCCTTAAAGGCAGGGGTTCCAAATCTGGGTTAATGCTAGGGTCCTTGGTATAAAACTGTTTGGGAACCCCTATCTTAAGGGGAAGTCTTGCCAGAAAAATCTGTTGGAATTCTTTGAGGAAATGACAGACAGGATACAAAGGAAACCGGCCAGTGTTGTAGAGGCATCAGCATCAGAATTCGAGGCGTGTGGTCTCAGGTTCAAATCCAGCTGGCTCCTTGTACACTTTCCATCAGGTTTAGTTGAGCATTGAGCTAGCCACTCGGCCTTGTAAACACCAGACAGAATGCTAAAGAACTGGCAAAGTGCCGCCTGATGCGCCATAAGGTGCGGAGAGAAACAACAAAAGATAGAGCGGATGGTAAAAATATCAGTGGATGTTATTTATTTGGATTTTCACAAGAGGCTGCTTAACAAGGTAAGAGCCCATGGTACTATCATGGATGGAGTTGCTGATTGGCAGGAGGTAAAGGAGACCTTTTCTGTTTGGCTGCCAGCAACAAGTGGTGCCCACAGGAGTTGGTAGGGATTGCTTCTTTTCATGCTCAGTGTCAGTGATTTGGATGATGGAATTTTTGGCTTTGTGGCCAAGTTTGCAGGTAATACCAAGTTAGTTGGAGGGGCAGTTGATGATGAGATAGAAAGGCGTCTGTGAAAGGACGTGGACAGATCGGGAGAATGTACAAAGCAGTGGCAGATAGACGACAGTGTCGGGAAGTGTAGGGTCATCCACTTTGGTAGAAAAAATAAAGACGTAGCCTATTTTCTAAATGGGCAGGAAATTCAAAAATTAGAGGCGCAAAGGACTTGGGAGTCCTTGTGCAGAGTTCCTTAATGGTTGATTTGCAAGTTGAGTCAGTGGTGAGGAGGGCAAATGCAATGTTATCATTAATTTCAAGAGGACTAGAATATAACAGCAAGGATGTAATGTTGAGGCTTTATAAGGCATTGGTCTGTAACATGGGAAGCATTTGATGGCTCTGGGCTGTATTTTCTGAAGTTTAGAGGATTGAAGTGCAGTGGAAATTTCGTTGAAACCTATTGAGTATTGAAAGACCTAGACAGATCCTCTGGCAATGATCTTTGCATCATCAATGAGGATGGGAGAGGTTCCAGAGGATTGGTGGTTTGCAGATGTTGTTCCCTTATTCAAGAAAGGGAGTAGAGATAGCCCAGGAAATTATAGGCCAGTGAGTTTTAGTTCAGTGGTTGGTACATTGATGGAGAAGATCCTGAGAGGCAGGGTTTATGAACATTTGGAGAGGTATGATATGATTAGGAATAGTCAGCATGGCTTTGTCAAAGGCAGGTCGTGCCTTATGAGCCTGATTGAATTTTTTGAGGATGTGACTAAACACATTGATGAAGGTAGAGCAGTAGATGTGGTGTATATGAATTTCAGCAAGGCATTTGATAAAGTGCCCCATGCAAGGATTGTTGAGAAAGTAAGGAGGCATGGGATCCAAGGGGACCTTGCTTTGTGGATCCAGAATTGGCTTATCCACAGAAGGTAAAGAGTGGTTGTAGACGGGTCATATTCTGCATGGAGGTCGGTGACCAGTGGTGTGCCTCAGCGATCCTTACTAAGTTTGCTGATGGCACAAAGGTTGGGGGTGTTGGGGATTGTGTGGAGGGCTGTCAGATGTTACAGCAGGACATCAATAGGATGCAAAACTGGGCTGAGAAGTGGCAAATGGAGTTCAATCCAGTTAAATGTGAACTGGGTCATTTTGGTAGGTTGAATATGATGGCAGAATATAGTATTAATGGTAAGACTCTTGGCAGTGTGGAGGATCAGAGGGATCTTGGGGTCCAAATTCATAGGACTCTCAAAGCAGCTGCGCAGGTTGACTCTGTGGTTAGGAAGGCATATGGTGTATTGGCCTTCATCAATCATGGGATTGAGTTTAAGAGCCGAGAGGTAATGTTGCAGCTATATAGGACCCTGGTCAGACCCCACTTGGAGTACTGTGCTCAGTTCTGGTTGCCTCACTACGGGAACGATGTAGAAACTATAGAAAGGGTGCAGAGGAAATTTACAAAGATGTCTGGATTGAGGAGAATGTCTTATGAGAATAGGTTGATTGAATTTGGCCTTTTCTCCTTGGAGCGACAGAGGATGAGAGGTGGCCTGATAGAGGTGTATAAGATGATGAGGGGCATTGATCGTGTGGATAGTCAGAGGCTTTTTCCCAGGACTGAAATGGCTAACAAGAGAGGGCAGTTTTAAGGTGCTGGGGAGTAGGTACAGAGGAGATTCAGGGGTAAGTTTTTTACTCAGCAAGTGGTGAATGCATGGGATGGGCTGCC
The DNA here is from genome assembly GCF_030144855.1 of Hypanus sabinus. Taxonomy (NCBI): domain Eukaryota; kingdom Metazoa; phylum Chordata; class Chondrichthyes; order Myliobatiformes; family Dasyatidae; genus Hypanus; species Hypanus sabinus. The sequence continues at coordinate 101,711,933 of NC_082716.1, read as the reverse complement.
AGCAATGATGGTGGAGGCAGATACGACAGGGTCTTTTAAGAGATTCCTGGATAGGTACATGGAGCTTAGAAAAATAGAATGTTATGGGAAACATTAGGTAATTTCTAAAATAAGTATATGTTCAGCACAGTATCGTAGGCCAAAAGGCCTGTATTGTGCTCTAGGTTTACTATGATTCTATGTCCTATGGTCTAACAAATCAGATGTGAAGTCTTTCTCATGTCAAACACTTTCCCTCCTGGACTAATGGTCTGAGCTCCTCATAGGACAGGACCAGCATCAATGGGAGCTCAGGTCATGCCCCGATTTTCCCTGATCAGAGTTTGGGTCAGAGGTTACCACCCCAATGTCACTTGTGTTGGTAGATTATTCTGTGCGTGTGCCTGAGTACCTCGCATGGATTACACTCACTGCTTCAAAGATTTGGGTTAGTACGGCAGGGTCGTTATTAGCACAATGCTTTACAGTACTGTACTCGCGACCTGGGTTCAATTCCCACCACTATCTCGTAGAAGCCTTATGTTCTCCATTTGGTCACGTGGATTTCCTCCGGGTGCTCTGGTTTCCACCCACGTTTCAAAGGCGTATGGGTTGGAAGGCCACACGTCTATAATCGGGCAGCATCGGCTCGGGTGTAATTGGGCAATGTGGCACACAGGTGTAATTGAACAGCATGGGGTGGAAGATTCTGTTACCCTGCTGTATCTCTAAATAAAATAAATAAAAGGTTATATGGGGGTGGTCTCTGGGCAGGTATTTGAAGGCTGCCATTGAACTGTATGCAGCATTAATCATAGTCGCTGCCTGGTGCCCTGAACAAGGTTGCTCCTGATCTGCGGACAGGAGATGAGGTCCACGCCGGGTATGTCCATGGCAGTGACTATTGAGAGATCTGTAGAGATCTGGTTACATCACCAGGTATCTGAGAAGACACACTGTGAAATTGTGCATACCACCAGTGAGCTGAAGGCCACCCAATCTTTAAACTTTGAAACTGCTTCTTTCAACGGATGCTGCCCGACCTGCTGAGTTCATCCAGCTTTTTTGTATATCTTGATTTGACCACAGCATCTGCAGTGTACTTTGTGGTTAAACACTCCTCCCATCTGTCCCAATCTCCCATCAGTCCCAATTACAGGAAAACTTCTCTTGATACATTGGGGATTTCTTCAGAGTGTGCTGTGATGCTATTGTCATCGGTTATGTTATAGTAATGGTGCTGACCTTATTCTTGGCCTTGAACTAGTTCTGACTTTGTTCTTGGCCTTGAATCCCAGTGTCCAATTACACCTTCCTTTCACCTCCTCTGCCCTGAGAGGAAGCTGCAGTTACTCTGTCTCTCCACAGAGTCACGATGCCAAGTCCACCCTGGGAATTAAAGATGCACCTTCACATATGTCCACGCTGGCCAGAATTCTAATCTATGCCAATTACATTTGCCGATGTTTGACCCATATCCATTTAGACCTTTCCTAACTATGTATCTGTTTGAATGCTTTTGGAATCCTATGATTGGATCCACCTCTGCCATCTCCATCAACAGCTTGTCCATAGTCCAACCACCTTGTGTGTGAGGAACAGTTGCCTCTATTAAATATTTACCCTCTCACGTTGAACCCATGCCCTTTCTTTAGGCTCCTTGCTCTGGGAAAACTGCTGTGACCATCTTCCTTTACTCTGCCACTCCTTATTTTAATAACCCTCTATCAGGTCATTCCCCTTGTCCACCTGCAGGGACAAATCCAGCCTTTCCAATCGCTGCTAGTAACTACAGCCCTGGGTTTCTCTATTTCTCTGCAGGCATTTAGAGCAGCAATGAAGGTCCTCCATCTCTGGTGGTGTTCATGGATTCCTTCATCCTGCCAGTAGCCCAGTTTCCACTACTCTAGTCATGCAAGTCCATATGACTATAAGATGTAGGAGCAAAATTCAGCCCATTGAGTCTGCTCCCACTCAACCCAATACACCTGCCTTCTCGCTGACCAATCAGGAAACGATCAACTTCTGCCTTAAATATACCCACATACTTGACTTCCTCTGCAGTCTGTGGCAGAGCATTCCACAGGTTTTACTACTCTCTGGCTAAAATAATTCCACCTTACCTCTGTTCTAAAGGCTCACCCCTCAATTTTGAGGCTGTGCCCTCTAGTTCTGGATACCCTCACCATAGGAAACACCCTCTCCACATCCACCCTACCTAGTCCTTTCAATATTCGGTACCTTTCGATGAGATACCCCCCCTGCATTCTTCTAAATTCCAGTGAGTCCAGGTCCAAAGCTGCCAAATTCTCTTCATATGTTAACCCCTTCATTCCCGGAATCATCCTCTTGAACCTCCTCTAGACTCTCTCCAATGACAATACATCCTTTCTGACAGCCCAAAACTGTTGACAAAAGTGTGGCCTGACTAGCGTCTTATAAAGGCTCAGCATTAACTCCTTGTGTTTTATATTCTATTCTCTTTGAAATAAATACCAACATTGCATTTGCCTTCTTTACCAAAGACTCGGCCTGTAAATGAACCTACTGGGAGTCTTGCACGAAGTCCCTCTTCACCTCTGATATTTGAACCTCCTCATTAAGATAATAGTCTGCACTATTGCTCCTTTCACCAAAATGCATCATTTTTCATTATCATTATCATTCCCGAGATTCAGGAGTACCACCATACTCAGATGTAGAAGGATTACCATTGCTGTTTCCATAACAGTTTTGTTTTACCAGTCAGGGTTGTTAGCCCTGAGCTGAACCCCTAAACCTGGAGAACCAGTGGATCACTCTTAGCCTGGCCTCCATCCTTTGACCTGTTTGGCGTGGGTGACCCTGCCAAGAGCCAAAGCATAAACCCCTCACTCCAGGCAACACAGCTCTCCAGGTCATTGAGGCACACAAGCCTACAAGCCATAACAAGATTGTGTTCCTCTTGGAGGACAGCCCTGGTCTGCAGGCGACACTTTGGTGCATCCCTTCTGCCCTGAACCTGGAAACAGCTCAGATCAGTTCCATCTCAACCTTGCCTGTGGGAATCTCCCTGCTCCACCAGCCCCAATTTCCACGGTGCTTTCAGATGTACCTTTAGGGTTTGTGCACCAGGATGTTATTGCTTACTGCTGTGTTCCTGAGATTATCTTTCATTTTCAGAGGCTTGAAACTGGGAGGAACCAACTCTGAGATGTTAGTCTTGACTTGGTTTGATTTTTTTTCTGTCATTCATTTTTTTTGGGTTTTTCTTCGATCTTGTGAATGTCTGTGAAGAGTAAGAATTTCAGGTTGCATACTTTATACATTTTCTGATATTAAATAGAACCATTGAGCCATTGAAATTCCTCCTCACCTACTTAATTGGGTTAGTAGAACAGTTAATTAACAGACAAGTCTTTTCACATGAGGACAGTGTGCTCAGAGGCACCACTTTACTGATGATGTCTGTACACTTCCTAATTAATGTTGTACTAGCCCTCATCTCCACAAACACACACTGTTCCTGAACTAGGAGTAATTATATATTCTTCTGAACATTACCAATGACAAATTAAATTAAACAATCCGCTGGGATTGCTTTTCTTTGCTGTAAAGTGATTCAGTTAACTTTTTTTTCTGGGAATTGGAAACTATTGGTCAAGTGTGTGTATGCGTTTATATACATAAACTTATATGTATATATAAGTTTATATATAACTTATATATATATATGTATCCATCCCTCTAAATAAATAAATAAACTGACAGATAGATAAACAAATAAATAAATGATAAATCGTTCTATCATATATATTGCGTACAAAAGTATTCATTACACCCTTAGAGATTTTCATGTTTTATTGTTTTAGAACATTGAATCACAGTGGATTTAATTTGGCTTTTTTGACACTGATCAACAGAAAAAGACTCGTGTGTCATAGCGAAAACAGATCTCTACAAAGTGATCAATATTAATTACAAATATAAAACACAAAATAATTGATTGCACAAGTATTCACCCCTTTAATGTGACACACTAAATCATTACTGGTACAGCTAATTGGTTTTAGAAGTCATATACTTTAGTTAAATGGAGATCTGTGTGCAGTCAAGGTGTTTCAATTGATTGTAGTAAAAAGACACCTGTATCCAACTGCTGGTGAGTCAGTGTCCTGCACAAGCCACACCAAGAAGACAAAAGATTGCTTTAAGCAATTCCGTGACAAGGTTATTGAAAGCACAAGTCAGGAGATGGATACAAGAAAATTTCCAAGTCATCTTGAAGTCAATCATCAAGAATTAGAACATGGCCCAGCAGTAAGTCTGCCTAGAGCAGGCCATCCTCAAACACTGAGGGACTGTGCAAGAAGGGGACTAGTGATGGAGGCCACCAAGAGACCTATGTCAGCTCCAGAGGAGCTACAAGCTTCAGAGGCTGAGATGGAAGAGACTGCGCATACAATTGTTGTCCGGGTGCTTCACCAGTCGCAGCTTTCTGGGAGAGTGGCAAAGAGAAAGCCACTGTTGAAAAAAACTCACATAAAATCTCAGATAAAGTTCGCCAGAAGGCATGTGGGAGACTCTGAAGTCAGCTGGAAGAAGGTTCTATGGTCTGATGGAACCAAAATTAAGCTCTTTGGCCTTCAGTAAGCCAAACACCACACATCATCAAAAACACACCATCCGTGCTGTGACGCATGGTGGTGGCTGCATCATGCTGTGGGGATGCTTCACTGCAGCAGGCCCTGGGAGGCTTGTGAAGGTAGAGGGTAAAATGAATGCAGCAAAATACAGGGAAATCCTGGAGGAAAACCTGATGCACCCGAGGTTGGGAGCCCCTGCTCTGGAACCTGTTATTTGCGAAAATCCCCAGTAGTTCAACAGTTTCATGAGATACTCAAACCACCCCATCTGGCACCAATAATCGTTCCATGGTAAAAGTCACTTGGATCACATTTCCTCCCCATTCTGATGTTTGGTCTGAACAACAACTGAACTTCTTGACCATGTCTGCATGCTTTTATGCATTGAGTTGCTGCCACTTGATCGGCTGATTAGATATTTGCATTGACGAGCAATTTACAGGTGTACCTAATAAAAACAATCTACACTCTAATCAAACAGCCCCTTGATACTAACACATCTTTCCAACATCAGAATCAGGTTTATTATCACTGGCAAATGGCACGAAATTTATTTTGTGGCAGCAGTACAATGCAGTAAATGATTACAAACAATTGTAAATTACAATATGTAACCCTTAGGCTCTGCCAGCATGTGCTTGTCCAGGGTAGGACAGCCTCTGGCCCAGCCACACTGAGAAATCTCATTTGTGTGGTTGCTGCATGATGCGTAGCCTGGTTACAAATTTGCACTGCAAAATATCAGACAGTACACCGTATGCAATTAAACAATTGAGCTTTCTAAAATCTTAATCTGACTACAGGGTTAGTAAAGAAAAGAAAAAGGGCCCATTTTAATGAAACTGTCTAAAGTGCACGTTGGAGCTCCCGCAATCATCCATTCGACCCCCACCGACCTCCTCTGAGCATTGCTGACCATCGGACCCTCGCTCCAAGTCCACTCTGTCCGGTGGTCCACCAACTCTTTCTATTTGTGTTTTCTCTCTTCATTTCTTGCCGACAAAAGACAGCAAAATCCCAGCTAGAAAGAACAACGTGCCTCTCATTGGCTAGCATACATTCCAAAGCCCCCGTTACCTCCAGTCATAGCCCAAACATTGCTGCTACAGGGAAACCATTACCCTAGCAGTGAAACATTACAGAGAGGCCACTACTTTAGCAGTGAAACCTTACAGCGTGTTACACTCTCCCCCCATGTCCCCATGACATTGAGATAATTCGCCAGCCCTTCCTGCAAAACACAAAGTCCAGTCCAGGTGCAAAGGGCAGTGACATAGCTCCCCAAAACAGTAGGGATCACACTCTGTTCCGCTGGTGCTACATAGGCCAACCTATCCAGTTGTCTCCTAATTCTCTGAGACCTCCGTACCCCCTCAACTAACTCTTCAGGTTCAGACATGACTGGGGAGACCTCCAGTCTACCTGGCGAGGCCTCCCCCGGTGTATCACTACTGCTCACCTGCAAATCGGACTCCTCTGTCCCATGGCCAAACCCCGTTTCATCCTTTGCAGGGTCCCACTGCAACCCAGGCTGTCTTCCCACTTCACCTGACTCAGCGGGAGAAGGTCTTCCTCAATTCATGGGGAGTTAGCAAAAGGCAGCATATACCACACATCCAGGTCCTCATCCTCTGAATCAGTATCTCTCTTAGGGTTGGGGGCTGGCCCAACCTCTCCTGCTGTGGGCCCCACAGCTGCCCCGATTCCCACCTCCTTTCCCGACCATGTGGGTTTCCTCCGGATGCTCTGGTTTCCAAAGGCATATCGGTTGGTAGGTTAATTGATTATTGTAAATCGTCCGGGATTGCTGGTCGGTGGCCAAAGGGCTGGAAGGGCTTACTCCATGTTGAATTTCACTGAAAAGAATGTAGCAGGCTCACTGGGAGGGGGTAATGGTTCAGGAGTTTGATAGCAGTGCGAAGGAGCTGCTCCTGTATCTTCTCCCAGTCTTTGCTGCATTTCCTTGTCATGTCATTTAGATAAGGAGACTGGCAATTTATGCCATCATCCAGGTATTGTCTCACAGAGGCTCTGTTAACGTAAGCGTTAACACCATGTGCTCTAACCTGTGCATCAACCTCTGTGTGAGATACTTCCTTTAAGAAATGCACATACAACCCCACCTCCAGTTCCACTCATCTTCTTTGTACATTCTCAAAAGCATTCCAATGGATCAAACAATTTCTCCTTTCATGAAAACAATTTGATTTTGTTCAACCAACGTTACTCACCCTAAACCGGTCATAAATTTCATCTCTTCCCCTATGACCAAGATTATAAAGCTATAAGATATAGGAGTCAAATTAGGCCATTCAGCCCATCTACTTCACCATTCCATCATGACTGGTTTATGGTCCCTCTCAACCCAGTTCTCCGGTCTTCTCCCTATACCCTTTGATGCCCTGACTAATCAAGAACCTATCAACCTCCACTTTAAATATATCCATTGTCTTGGCCTCCACAGCCATCTGTGGCAATGAATTCCACGTATTCCCCACCCTATTAAATCCCTAAAGAAAATCCTGCTCATCTTTGTTTTTTAAAAGTTGTCCTTCTATTCTGAACCTGTTCCTTCTGGTCCTAGATACCCCCACGGAAGGAAACATTCTCCCAACTCCACTCTATGTAGGCCTTTCAATACTTGGATTGTTTCAAACCTCTCTTCTTCTTCTAAAACACCAGTAAATACATGTCCAGAGCCATCAAAGTCTCCTTTTGCTGCCTCCTTTATTTATATATTAATTGATTGATTGATTGATTGATTAATCGATTGAGATACAGTGTGGAACAGGCCCTTCCGGCCCTTTGAGCCTCACCGCCCAGCAATCCCCCGGATTTAACCCTAGCCTAACCAGGGGCCATTTGACAATGACAAATTAACTCACAAACTGATGCGGCTTTGGACCGTGGGAGGAGACTGGAGCACCTGGAGGAAACCAACGCTGTCACGGGGAGAAAGTACAAACTCCTTACAGGCAGTGGTGGGAATTGAGCCAGGTGGCCAGTACTGGCCACAACACTATCCTGCCACCTTGTTTCCTTTCTCCACTCTTATGTCATTTGCCAACACCCCAGTCTTCAGGAACCATTCCAAAATCTGTAGACATTTGGAAAACGATAACTAGAGCATCTAGAATCTCCACAACCTCCTGTTTCTAAACTCAGGGATGGGGATCACTGAGTCTCCTGGATTCATCTGCTTTGGGCTTATCGGGGTGCCGTATTTCTTTACTGATATTCATTTCTTTTAATTTCTCTTTTGTTCCAGATCCATGAATCTCCAGTATTTCTGGGAGTTATTGCATGATGGCACACTCTGAGGGGGAGGACTTTTCCTGTCATTGATCTCCATTCTATGTTCTCTCCCCTTGTGTCTAGAGGAGCGTTAGTCGTCTCCTCCTCTCCCTGTGTCTGCTGAGGCCTCCATCGTTCATTTTTATGTTTCTTTCATGCTCTGTTTTCTTTTTTCAGTCTTATTCTTTGTTGAATTCTGAGACGCACCCTGCTCCTCTGCTGTCCTGCTCTTCTGGTCATGTTGTAAGCTCTGACCTAGGATTCACGGCTGGCTTTACACACTAGATCCCCAGCCTCACTCTCTCAGGGTAAGTCTACATAGCCAGTGCAGCTCAGGTACTTGTTTATCATTGGCTATTTCACTTGCTTCCAAATACTGTTCAATTATGTGACGGAGAATGTTCAGTAAACACTCTCCGTACACATAGAGTCAAAGAAAAGTACAGAACAGCAACAGACCCTTCAGCCCATCTGGTCCATGCTAACACCTTGTCAATTTCCTACTCCCATCGACCTGCACTGGGACCATAGCCCTCCATACCCCTACCATCTATATACCTATCTGAACCTCACTGAAGCATTGAAATCGAGCTCACATGCACTGCTTCAAATGGCAGCTCGTTCCATATTCTTATCACCCTCATGTTCCCCTTAAACTTTTCACCTTTCACCCTTACCCATGACCTCTGGTTGTAGTCCCAGTGGAGAACCCCGCTTGCATTTGCCCTATCTATACCCCTCATAATTTTGTATACCTCTATCAAATCTCCTCTCAAGCTTGTGCATTTACACACACACACGCACACGCACGCACACACACACACACACACACACACACACACACATTTCTTTAGTAATGAGGATGTGTACATGTTGTTTGTATACTGTATTTAATATAGATATTTCTGTTCATTTTGTAATGGTTGTAACTCATTGTGGAATGCAACATACTCTGATTCATGCATAGTTTGAAGTTAACCTTGTGGGTAATTAAGGACAGTATTGTATGTCCTGGTGTAAAAATTATGGGTGGGCGGGTCACTCTCGGTAAGACAGAGAGAGATCAAGTTGCTAGGAGTTCACACTGGATATAGTATGTAGCTGTAATTGTGATTTCTGGTAGATATCGTTTCGTAAATATTGTCAGTTTTCTTTTCACTATTTTTGCTAATTTTTGCAAGTTTGATTTTTTTGACACACTGAATAAACACCCTTGCATGAAAGTGCTAAGCAACTCCAGCCATTTTTTCTTTTGTATACAAATACAAATCCATGTATCTTAACGAATTAGCTCCATACACAAGCCAGTTATCTACTGTGCAATTGAACATGCCTATTTTTCCGACGTTTCCAGCCATGTCTATTCTTTTTTTATTGATCATTATCATTGGGTACAGTTTATGAACCCGTGAATTCTTCCCTTTTCTGTTTTTTTTAAACTTGGTTATGTCTTCCCCTCTGAAGAACACGTGTCACACTGCTTCCTTTTTAAACTTGAACTTCTCACTGCACTTCAATGGGTAGGTGGTTGTCCCAGGCTCGCTTTAAAAATACCTCGTTGCCTCTGTTATGTTTGGTAACTTCAAAAGAAGAAAAGCAAGGAGCTGAGGGACGTGAGTCTAAATTTGTTCTTTACCATAAGCGAGGTGTGCACATATCACATGGTAGTGTCATGATATGCGATTCACATATTTTTTACAAATATCCACAATGAATTATGTAAACAACAAACAATGCTTAATCAAACAATATATATTTATAAGATTATTTGATTATTACTTAAATGTCAGGTACACAAAGGAAGCCCACAGTCAGATCATAGAATAGGATGAGACCCTTAGGCCCGCAATGACTGTGCTGGACACTATGCTGAACTAAATGAAATCTTTTCTGCCTACACATAGCCCATATCCCTCTATTCCATTCCTATTCATGTCTAACACCTCATATCCAATCTGCTTCCACCTGTGCCCCCAGCAATCTGTTCCAGGGACCAATCACTCATGTGTTTAAAAAAATACCCAGCGCATCTTCTTTCAATCCACCCTCTCTAACCTTTAAATGTACATCCTCCAGTATTTGAGATTTAGACCATATGATATTGGAGCAAAATTCATCTATTTGCCCCATCAAATCTGCTCCCCAATTTCATTATGGCTAATCCATTTCCCTCTCAGCCCCAATCTCCTTCCCTTTCATGCCCTGAGTAATCAAGAATCCATCAATCTTCTGCCTTAAACATACCCAATAGGTTGGCCTCTGGGCTACCTGTGGCATTGAATTCCACAGTTTCATCACTCTCTGGCTGAAGAAATGCCTCCTCATCTCTGTTCTAAATGGACGTCTCTCTATTCTGAAGCTGATTTCTACCCTAAGTAACAAGAATCCAACTGTCTATGCCTCTCAAAATGTTATAAACCCCCACACATGTTGGATAAACTCACACTTCAGAGTCCACAGCCCTAGGGTATGCCCATACTTCCCATTGAAACTCACACTCTCATGCAGGGGTTCCAAACTTTTTTAATGCCATGGACCAATATCATTGTACGTTTTTGTAACTAAAACAGCAGAGACGTTTTACACTTAAGGGAAAATGTAACAACTCCCTTATTCTCAACCAAGCACAAAACATAAAGCACGGTAAAAAAAAACTTGACAACATTCTGACATCAGCTCAGACCAGCCTCTTAAAGTGAACCCCAACCCAATGTGGGTGGTTGTGAATTATACCTATGTTTCCACCCATTGCATTACCCGTGGAGACCAGGTTGGGAAACTCTGCTCGAGTGTAACCCACACCTCCTGCAGAATTAGGATGAAAATATAAACAGTGTTAGCCAGGCAGGAAAAGTTGAATAATGATAACAACCATACGGTTCTCTAATCAATTAAGGGTTTCAGGCACTCTTTAATCCATGCTTTCAAACAGCAGTCTTCGTGTTAAACTAACACAACAGGTACTGCCTTTTTCAGAACTCATCATTTATTGATGAAGCCAGTCTGATCTGCAGACCCGCAATTTGTATCTAATTATTTCAAAGCTCGAGCCTCCTAAGCTTGAGGAGCTAGTGACACCCTGCCACCTTTCATTTCCTCTCTGCCTCACTCGTGAATCATTCCAGGAGAAGTGTTCCTTGCTGATTATTGCAAAACCTTCCCCGAGGAGGTGGCAGGGATTTCCATACGGTGGACTGGGGGAGGTGGCAGCCGGGAGATTCGGGTCCGTTTGACAAGGGGAAGCATGAAAACCACAAATTCTCTTCACCCCTGTGTCTGAGGAACCCTGGCTTGGATGCCCCAGAACCTGCCTATGCTAGTATTGCAATCACTCGAGTGGAGTTTGATGTCTCTTGCTGGGTGCATTGGTGGCTGCAGAGGTCGATCTGGGATCCGCATGTCAAAATCAGGTTGGACATCACAAAGACTCATCACGAAATCCGTTGTTATGCAGCAGCAGTGCATTGCAGTTCAAAATAATAAAAACCGTGAATTAAAGTGTGTATATATATATTAGTTAAATAAGTAGTGCAAGAAAGGTAGTGAGGTCATGTCTATAGGTTCAATAACCATTCAGAAATCAGGTGGCAGAGGGGAAGGAGCTGTTTCTGAGTGTGTGCCTTCAGGCTTCTGTACCTCCTCCCAAATGGTAGCAACGAGAAGAGGGGATGGGGATCCCTAATGATGGACGCCACCTTTTTGCAGCATTGGCCCTTAAGATCTCCAGGCTATTATGGAGGCGAGTGCCCGTGATGGAGCCGACTGAGTTTACAAATCTCTATCTTTAATCCTCTGCAGTAGCCCCCTGGCCATACCAGACGGTGATGCAGCCAGTTAGAATGCTCTGTATGGTTCATCTGTAGAAATTTGCAAGTCTTTGGTGGCACCCAAAATCTTCTCAAACTCCTCATGAAATACAACCACCGTCGTACCTTCCTTGTAGCTGCATCAGTATGTTGGGCCCAGGATAGATCCTCAGAGATATTGACACCCAGGAACTTGAAATTGTTCACCCTTTCCACTTCTAATCTCTCTATGAGGACTGGTGTGTGTTCCCTCATCTTAAACTTTCTGAAGCTCACGATCAGTTTCTTGGTAGACTGCACCTAGAATATTGTGTGCAGCTTTGGTCCCCTAATCTGAGGAAAGACATTCTTGCCATAGAGGGAATACAGAGAAGGTTCACCAGATTGATTCCTGGGATGGCAGGACTTTCATATGAAGAAAGACTGGATCGACTAGGCTTATACTCACTGGAATTTAGAAGATTGAGGGGGGATCTTATTGAAACGTATAAAATTCTAAAGGGATTGGACAGGTTAGTTGCAGGAAGATTGTTTCCGATGTTGGGGAAGTCCAGAACGAGGGGTCACAGTTTAAGAATAAAGGGGAAGCCTTTTAGGACCAAGATGAGGAAAAACTTCTTCACACAGAGAGTGGTGAATCTGTGGAATTCTCTGCCACAGGAAACAGTTGAGGCCGGTTCATTGGCTATATTTAAGAGGAAGTTAGATATGGCCCTTGTGGCTAAAGGGATCGGGGGTATGGAGAGAAAGCAGGTACAGGGTTCTGAGTTGGATGATCAGCCATGATCATACTGAATGGCGGTGCAGGCTCGAAGGGCTGAATGGCCTACTCCTGCACCTATTTTCTATGTTTCTATGTTCGATCTTACTGACGTTGAGTGCAAGGCTGTAGCTGTGGCACCACTTAACGAGCTGATATATCTCACTCAAAGAAGCATGTCCAGGAAGTTAAGGATTCTTTTTATGGCGAATGCCTGTGCCTGATTTTGTTTAGCATGGGGAGGCTGATGCATGGGCAGCCACCACACGGTCGTTGACAGATCAGGGACGGGGTCCAGTGGCATGGAATGCAAGATGAGTGGGGACCCTTCACTTCTTCAGCTTTCCTTCACCTTGTGATGTGTCATCATCTTCTGCCAACTCCACTCTCTGTTAGACTGCTCTTTGTCTGGCACCCTCTCCCTCCCATTGACCTCACCACCATGGGTGACTCTACTAGGAGCGAGGCGCCAAATGGCTTAACTTCAGGCGGCATTGCTTTCGTAATCTCAGGAACTCACAAGGCCTCTCTATTCCAGAGGACCTGGATATGAAAACCTCATCAGCTGGTGATGTGATTCTCTTTCTAAAGTCCATCTACACTGGAGATGGGATTGACCATGACATTTTTGCATTCCGGAGCAAACTTAAGAAGGATTTATGGCTGCTCTCAGTCCTTGTGTTCACAGCCATGCTCTCCTGGTCTCCGGTCTGATCTTGTGGGAAAGCTTACTGCCAGCGTGTTCTCTCTGTGACCAAGGATCTCCTCCCTGACTTGTATTTTGGATTCCATCATGGCAGATGTGTCTTCACTACACAACCTTGTGAGACCTCAGGACCCAGACCAGCTGGTTCAGGGACAGTTATTACCCCTCAACCATTAGTAAGGAGGAACAGGAGCCTCAGGTCCCACACCACCAGGTTCAGAAACAGTTATCACCCCACAACCATCAGGCTCCTGAACCAGTGTGGATAACTTCACTCACCACAATCAGCCTCAGGTCCCACACCACCAGGTTCAGGAACAGTTATTACCCCTCAACCATCAGGCTCCTGAACCAGAGGGGATAACTTCACTCACCACAATGAGCTTCAGGTCCCACACCACCAGGTTCAGGAACAGATATTACCCCACAACCATCAGACTCCTGAACCAGTGTGGATAACTTCACTCACCACAATGAGCCCCTGGTCCCACACCACGAGGTTCAGGAACAGTTATTACCCCTCAACCATCAGGCTCCTGAACCAGTGTGGATAACTTCACTCACCACAATGAGCCCCTGGTCCCACACCACCAGGTTCAGGAACAATTATTACCCCACAACCATCAGGCTCCTGAACCAGTGTGGATAACTTCACTCACCACAATGAGCCTCAGGTCCCACACCACCAGGTTCAGGAACAGGTATTACCCCACAACCATCAGGCTCCTGAACAAGTGTGGATAACTTCACTCACCACAATGAGCCTCAGGTCCCACACCACCAGGTTCAGGAACAATTATTACCCCACAACCATCAGGCTCCTGAATCAGTGTGGATAACTTCACTTACTCCACCACTGAAATGATCCCACAACCTATGGGCTTACTTTCAAGCACTCTTTGTCTCATGTTCTCGATATTTATTGTTTATTTATTTATTAGGAGGCAAAGAGTGGGAAAAAAGGGAGCCTTTTCTGGTTAGCTGCTGGTGACTAGTGGTGTTCCATAGGGGTTTGTGTTGGGACCGATTCTTTTTATGTTATATGTCTTTGATTTGGATGATGGAATTGATGGTTTTGTTGCAAAGTTTGCAGACAATATGAAGATAGGTGGAGAGGCAGGTAGTTTTGAGGAAGTGAGAAGCTACAGAAGGACTTGGACAGGTTAGGAGAATGGGCAAAGAAGTGACAGATGAAATACAGTGTGGGAAGTGTATGATCACACACTCCAGTAGAAGACATGAAAGGGTTGACTAGTTTCTAAATGGAAAGAAACTACAAAAAAAAACTGAGGTGCAAAGGGACTTGGAAGTGCTTGTGCAGGATTCCCTAAAGGTTAATTTGCAGAACTGAGACTGTTGTTAGCATTCATTTCAAGAGGACTAGAATATAAAAGCAAGGATGTTATAAAGTACTGGTGAAGCTTCTCCTTGGAGTATTTTGAGCAGGTTTGGGCCCCTTAGTTTTAGGAAGGTTGTGCTGAACTGGAGAGGGTGCAAAGAAGGTTTACAAGAATTATTCCAGGATTGAACGGCTTGTCATTTGAAGAATGTTTGATGTCTCTGGGCTTGTATTCACTAGAATTTAGAAGAACGAGGGTTGACCTCATTGAAGGCTTTGATAAAGTGTATGTGGAGAGGATTATTTCAAAGATGGGAGCGTCTAAGAACAGAGGACACCCTCAGAATGGAGGGGTGTCCTTTCAGAATGTAAATGGGGAGGTATTTCTTTAGCCAGAGTGGTGAATCTAGAAAATTTGTTGCCACAGACACCTGTGGAGTCATTGGGTATATTGAAGGCAGAGGTTGATAGATTCTTTATTGGTCAGGGCATGAAGAGATACAGGGGGAAGGCAGGAGGTTGGGGCTGAGAGGGATATCGGATCAGCCATGGTGAAATGGCAGAACAGACCTGATAGGCCAAATGGCCCAATTCTGTCCTATCTTATGGTCTTATTATAATAATTTCATATTTCTTTTTGTATTTGCTCAGTTTGTTGTCTTTTGCATACTGGTTGCTTGCCCTGTTGGTGCGGTCTTTCATTGATTCTATTATGACTATTGGATTTACTGAGTATGCCCGCAATAAAATGAATAAACTTTAAAAATAAATTTAGTTTACACTTTGAAAAGCAGAGAGCAGTACTAGCCACTGTGCGTGGCCTCTTCTGTCATAACAAATGCATGACTCATTCTGAATTTAGCAATTGTGGAACATTTTCTCAGGGTTGGCTGTCCATAGAATTTTCTTCCACTTTGAGTCTGTTGCACAATGGCACGATGCCTATCAATGAGTTTTCAATATGAGCAATCACAGGCTTTCAGCTATTCTGTTATTGCCACCTCAGCATGTCTGTTTGCCTGACTTCAGATCTCTGTCCCATTTTATGACCACAAGATATAGGAGCAGAATTAGGCCATTCAGCCCATTGAGTCTGCTCTGCCATTCCATCATGGCTGATCCATTTCCCTCTCAGCCTCAATTTCCTTCCTTCTCCCTGTATTCCTTCATGCCCTATTCAAGAACCTATCAAGCTCTGTCTTAAATATTCCCAATGACTTGCTTTCCGCAGCAGCCTGTGGCAAATAAATTCCACAGATTCTCCACTCTCTGGCTGAAGAAATTCCTCCTTACCTCCATTCTAAATGGACGTCCCTCTTTTCTGAGGCTGTGTCCTCTGGTTGTGCTTATTATTAGAGTCACGGAGTGCTGTAGCACAAAAAGAGGCCCTTTGGCCAATCTTTCCATGCCAAACTCTTATTCTGTCTAATTCCATTGACCTGCACCTGGACCATAGCCCCCCCCCCCCCCCCATACCGCCTTTCAACCATGCACCTATTCAAACTTCTCTTAAATGTTGAAATCAAGCCCACATCCACCTCTCCCCCTGGCAGCTTGTTCCATACTCTCACCACCCTGTAAGTGAAGAAGTTCCCCTTCAGGTTCTCCTTAAGTATTTCACCTTTGACCCATGACCTCCAGTTCTAGTCTTACCCAACCTCAGTGCAAAAAGCCTGCTTGCATCTGGCCTATCTCTACCCTCTCATAATTTTGTATGTATCTATCAAATCTCCACTCGTTCCCCTGCACACCAGGGAATAAAGTCCTAACCTATTCAACCTTTTCCTATAACTCTGGTCCTCCAGTCCCGACAACATTGTCTTTTTTGTTCCAGTCCTGATGAAAGGTCTCAGCCTGAAAGGTCAACTCTTTACTCCTTTCCACAGGTGCTCCCTGGCCTGCTCAGTAGCTCCAGCACTTAGTGTGTGTTGCTCGGATTTCCAGCATCTGCAGATTTTCTCGTTTGTCCTTGCACTCTTTCATTTATTTGTTGTTTGTATTTATTGTCATACACACTGTTTATTCCATGAATTTCAGGTGCACAAGGAGTTCCATTGAACCCAGTAACAAACTCTGTCGGCCTCTGTCGGCTGGGGCCGACCATGGACACTGCAGATAGGCAGCCAGGCCAGTGCAACGTGGAGAGCGAGCTGTTGCCTGCGTAGCAAACTCCCCCTCACCATACGTCTGATGAATGCAAAGGAATCGCAGAGACCAATGCAGTTTGGCACCAGCAGTGTCGCAGGTGTTCCCAGTCAATGTTGAACTCAACGTAGGTCTGCCTGAATATCTTCTAATTTCGAAGCTATTTGTTTAATTTCAGCATTGATTTGTTGCGAATCAGCCGTTGCTTCTTTTCTGAACTGTTGAAACTCCTCAGTAAGCTTTTGCATTAAGCCCGTAATAGCTTCCAAAGCTGCTTTGGTAGTCATAGTAATATAATAGCCCATCTATCAGTAGTATTTCACATGGTTATAGACAAACGTATGTCTGCTTTAGGGACTCGAGCTCCTTTATTTTTTTTCCCCTCAGGATTTAGTCCCAAGGCCTTCCCCACAAAGCAGTGGAGGTTTGAGATCAGAGTTTTATCTTCTCCTGGGTGAGCTGCTGATCACAGCTGATAAACCCATCTGTCTGAAGCGACTGGTTTTAAGGTGCCAGAAACCCACTTTTGCCCCTTCTCCTGTCAGTAGAAACTGTTCCGCTGAGCTGAGGAACTGCTTAGCACGAAGGGCAGTCAGGTGGGAGAAGCATATGATCAGACCCACATTTACACTGATAAGAGGCTCTGTTGTGTCAAGTGGTGGGACATGTGTCAAGGTGAGCATCACCATGGTATTGGGTAGACTTGTCTCCAATGCTGTGGGACTGCTTCGTTGAGCATCTTTGCTCCGTCCGCCACAAAAGATGGGACTCACCCGCGGTCACCCATTTCAATCCAACTTCCCATTCAGACCTGTCTGTCCACTGTCATGATGAGGCCTCTGAAAGATGGGAGCAGCAATTCCTCGTATTCTGTCTGGGTAGCCTCCAACCTGATGGCATGAACACCAATTTTCTCTAATTTTCAGTAATTACTCTCTTTCATTCCCCATTCTAACTCCCCTTTACCCCTTCTCTCCTCCTCACCTGCCCATCACCCCCCTCCTCCTTCTCTTTTTCCCATGGTCTCGTCTTGTAGCATCAGATTTCTTGTTCTTTCGCCTCTTACCTCTTCCACTTATCACCCCCCAGCTTCTTACTTCATCCACCTTCCACAAGCCTCCCACCTTCCCCCTTTACTTGGTCTCACCTATCACCTGTCAGCTTGTACTCCTTCTCTTCCCCCTCCCTCCACCCATCACCTTAATCTGGCTTTTTCCCCCTTCCTTTCCTGTCCTGATGAAGGGTCATGGCCCAAAACGTTGACTGTTTATTCCTCTCCATAGATGCTGCCTGACCTGCTGAGCTCCTCCATGTTTTGTATGTGTTGCTCTGGATTTCCAGCGTCTGCAGAATCTCTTGTGTTTTTGATAATGCTGCTTCCCTCTTCTTCCTCCACAGAACCTCTGGTCTGACTGATGATGGAGCGCTTCCTCTTCTCCCTGCTGGTGCTCAGCCTGGCCGTGAAGGCCCAACTTTGCCCGAAGCGCTGCATCTGCCAGAACCTCTCGCCTTCCCTCGCCATCCTCTGTGCCAAAACCGGGCTGCTCTTCGTGCCGCCGTTAATCGACCGGAGGACAGTGGAGCTGCGGCTGACCGATAACTTCATCACCACGGTGAGGAAGAAAGACTTTGCCAACATGACCAGCCTGGTGCACCTGACCTTGTCCAGGAACACCATCAGCCAGATCATGCCGCTGACCTTCGGTGACCTTCGAGGCCTCCGGGCTCTTCACCTGGACAGCAACAGGCTGACCAAGCTGGTGAATGAGCACCTGAAGGGTCTGGTGAACCTTCGCCACCTGATCCTCAACAACAATCAGCTCCACCACATCTCTGAGGGTTCCTTCAATGACTTCCTCACCTGCCTTGAGGACCTGGACCTATCCTACAACAACCTGGAGTATTTCCCCTGGGAGGCAATCGCCAAGATGGTCAACCTAAACACTTTGACCTTGGACCACAATCTCATCGACCACATAGAGGAAGGGACATTCTCTGTCCTGCACAAGTTGTCCCGGTTGGACATGACATCGAACAGGTTGCAGAAACTTCCCCCTGACCCTCTCTTCTTAAGGACTCAGCTACTGGTCAATGCCAAGGGTGCTCAGTACTTCTCCCTGACTCTCAGCTTTGGGGGTAACCCTCTCCACTGTAACTGTGAACTATTGTGGCTCAGGCGTCTAACCCGGATGGATGACCTGGAGACCTGTGCGTCACCACCCCACTTGATGGGCAAGTATTTCTGGTCGATCTCCGAGGAGGACTTTGTTTGTGAGCCTCCTCTTATAACTCGGCTTCAGGCCACCAAGGTGTTTGTGGTGGAGGGTCAGGGAGTGACTCTCAAATGCAAAGCCATTGGTGATCCAGATCCCTCCATTCTCTGGAGCTCACCAGAGGGAAAGCTGGTATCTAACTCATCCAGAACAATCGTCTATGACAATGGAACCCTGGACATTCTGATCACCACACTCAAGGACAACGGCATGTTCACCTGCATTGCCTCCAACGCTGCGGGTGAGTCAGCCACCAACATCACCATTGGGATCATCCCGCTGCCTCACCTGGTCAACTTCACGAGCCAGCAGAAAGAGCCTGCCCCAGGATCCTCGGACATCACCACTTCCACTAAATCAGGCTCCTCCTCCAACGGCAGTGACACCAAAAGTTCTCAGGAGAAGAAGGTGGTGGTGACAGACTTGAGCACAACATCTGCCCTGATCCGCTGGCCTTCTCAGCACCCCATCCCTAGGATCCGCATGTACCAAATTCAGTACAATAGCTCCACTGACAACACCCTGGTCTACAGGTAAGTGCTCAGAGTCGACAGCCGAAACAATGATATAATCTCAGTGGTCACTTTATTAGGTACCTCTCATATTAGGTTCAAAGTACTGTGCATTCAGAAATGCTCTTCTGCACACCACTGTTGTAATGTGTGGTTACTTGAGTTACTGTCGCCTGAACCAGTCCGGCCATTCTCTCCTGATTTCTCTCATTAATAAGGCACTTTCACCCACAGAACTGCTATACACTGGATGTTTTTTTTTCATTTTATCAACCATTATTTGTAATCTCTAGATTGTTGTGCATGAAAAGCCCAGGAAATCAATTTCTGAGATACTCAAACCAACCTGCCAGGCACCTATCCCACTGTCAAAGTCACTTAGATCACATTTCTTCCCCACCCTGATGTTTGGTCTGAATGACAACTGAACCTCTTGACCATGTCTGTGTGCTTTTATGCATTGAGTTGCTGCCACGTGAATGGCTGCTTAGATATTTGCATTAAGGAGCAGGCGTACAGGTGTGCTCCTCTATGTTGGAGAGACCTGTCATAAATTGGGGGACCGCTTCCATCCGCCAGGAGTGGAACTTCCCAGTGGCCAAACATTTTAATTCCAATTCTCATTCCCATTCCATCCTTTTTGTCCATGGCTTCCTCTTGTGCCAGGATGAGGCCTCCCACAGGATGGTGCAGCAACAACTTACATTCAGTCTGGGTAGCTTCCAATCTGATGGCATGAATATTGATTTCTCCTTCTGGTACACTAATTTTTCCCTTACCTCTCCTCCGCTCTTCTACTCCCCTCTCTGGACCTCTTCTCACCTACCTATCACTTCCCCCCTGAGTCCCCTCCTCTTTCCCTTTCTCCAATGGTCATCTCTTCTCTCCTATCAGATTCCTTCCGCTCCAACCCTTTACCTTTCCCACCTACTTGGCTTCACCTATCACCTTCTAGCTATTCTCCTTCCTTTTTATTCTAGCGTCTTTTCCCCTTCCTTCCCAGTTCTGAAGAAGGGTCTCAGCCCGAAATGGCGACTGTTTGCTCACTTCCATAGACCTGCTGAGTGTGTTGCATTCGATTTCCAGCATCTGTAGAATCTCTTATGTTTTAGACAAATTGTTTTCTTTTGAGTGCAGGTGCCTTGTTTATCAGATTATGGGGGCAGAGACTTCTTCCCAGGGCGGGAATGTCAAATCCAAGAGGGTATAGGTTTAAAGTGAGAAGTGGAAACTTTAATAGAGTTGTGAGGGGTAAGATCTTCTCCCCAGAGAGAGTTAAGGGCAACAAGTTCCAGGGAGTACACATCAAGGATGACCTCTTTGGTCCCTTAATAACTCCTCACAGAACAAGATGACATAGCAGCACCTCCAATTCCTAAGGAGACGGAGGCAAGAGAGGCCCCCCCACCACCTTAACTGAATTTTACAGAAGCACCTTTGAGAGCGTCCTGACAAATTGCATCTCCATCTGGTACGGCATCAGCTGAGCATTGGCCTGAATGTCCCTACAAAGGAAGGCGAGAACGGCTGGGAGAATTACAGGGGTTTCCCAACCGTTCATCGGGGATGGTCAGGAGCACTCCAGGATCCTACACATCCATCCAGCACCCTTTTTTACTTTGTACCGTCAGGCAGAAGACTCCAATGCATAAAAACAAGAACAGTCACGATGAGAAACAGTTTCTTTCCTCAAGCCTTTGGGCTTCAGAACTCCCTGCCGCATCAAGTTTGAAGTGTCACCGTTCATCTGTTCTGTACCTGACAATATTTAATTTATGCACTTTAATTCATTTATTTATTTATGATTCAGCTGTAAATTTTATTCTTACATTCCTAAATTATTGTGTGTTATATGTGCATTATGTGTACTACTGCACTTCATGCTCTGGTTCAGAGAAACGTCGTCTGATTTGGTGGTATATATGTAAATAGTTAAATGTCAATCGACTTGCCTTGACTTCTTTAACGCGGATAGAAGTGAGTGCCTGAAATGGGCTGCCCTACGGGCTGGTGTACGTAAATATTGAAGAGCAATTTTGATAGTCCATTTAGAGTGCTGCAATATGAATCACACGTATGCAGATCGGTTGAGTTCAATTTGGCATCATGGCTAGCACAGATATTGGGCTGAAGGGCCTGTTCCAGTGCTATAATGTGTTTCTATGTTCTACATTTGGAGTGGCGCTGGTATCTGTCCTGTGCTTGGTGGGGCCTGTCAGTGGAGTGGTGAAATAGAGAGACCAGCTAATTCTGAAGTGCCTTCACAGTTAGCTCCAACCACTGCTTCTGGCTCCATTGCGGCTTTCATATTTCTGTTTCTCTAGAGCACGTTGTGCAAGGAGGCTGCCTGTAGTTGAAGTACCCGGTAAAGCACAGGAGCAAAATCAGTTCACCTCGCACCTATATCACTACCTCAGATTAGAGTCATTGATCAAACAGTACAGAAACAGGCCACTCGGCCCATCCAGTCCATGGTACACACAGTCAAAGAGCAAAATAGTAGGGAAGTAGGTTCATTGGCCCATCCATTCCATTTCTACTTGGCTAGTCCCAATTTCCTGTGTTCAGCCTGTATCCCTACAAGCCCTCTGTGTATATCTCCAAGTACTTTGTAAATTACATTATTGTACCTCGCTCTGGCAGCTCATTCCTTACACTGACCACCCTCTGCATGAAAATATGTCCCTCAGTTCCCCTTTAAATCTTTGCCCCTTGCATCCTAAATCTTTGCCTCATCCTACGCCAGGGGAAAAAAATCTGTTATCATCCACCTTATTTCCACCTATCATCATTTGCGACATTTCTTCAAGATTCTCTTATGTTTCAAGGGATAAAGACCCAGCCTGGCCAGACTCTCCCTTTTACTGAGGCTCCGTTGTCCTGGCAAAATCCTCACAAATTGTCTCTGGTCTCTTATAGACCATAAGATAAAGGAGAAAAATTAGACCATTTGGCCCGTCAAGTCTGTCCCGCCATTTCATCGTGGCTGGTCCATTTTCTTCTCAGCCCCAATCTCTTGCCTTCTCCCCGTATCCCTTCATGCCCTGACCCATCAAGAATCTATCAACCACTGTCTTAAATATACCCAATGACCTGGCCTCCACAGCTACATGTGGCAACAGATTCCACAGATTCGCCACTCTCTGGCTAAAGAAATTCCTCCTCATCTCTGTTCTAAGAGGGTCATTCTGGGGCTGAGTCCTCTCATCTTAGACTCCCCAACCATAGGAAACACCACTCCCCCCACATCCTCTCAATCAAGACTTTTCACCATTTGATAAGCTAATGAGGTCACACCTCAGGCTAAAAGCCATCAAACACTCCTCATATGATAAGCCTTTCAACTCCTGAGTTATTTTCGTGACCCTCCTTTGAACCCTCTCCAGGTTTAGCACATCCTTTCTGGGAAAAGGGGCCCAAAACTGCTCTCAGTACTCCAAGTGAGGCCTCATCAGTGTTTTAAAAAGCCTCAACATTGCCTCCTTGCTTTTCTATTTTAATCCTCTTGAAATAAACACTAACATCACATTTGCCTTCCGTAATACCAACTCATCCTGCAGATTAACCTTTTGGGAACTCCAGGTTAACTGTGCCTTTCACCTAACAGGGTAACCAAAATTGCAAACAGCACTCCAAGTGTGGCCTTCCGAACAACTCGTACAACTGCAACATATTGTCCCAGCTCCTACATTTTGCCCTGATTGATGAAGGTCAATGTGGTAGAATGCCTCTTTCACCACCACATCTACCCATGACTCTGCTTTCAGAGCCAATGGATTTGTACTACAAGGTCCATTACACTCCCTAGTGTCCCCCAGTTCATAGTGTAAATTTTATGCTGGTCTTGGACATCAGTGGAAGGTCCAAGAGCCTCAGGACTTGCACCACCAGACTCAAGAACAGTTACTACCCCTCAACCATCAGGCTTCTGATTAACAGAGGATAACTACACTCACTTGCCCATCCAATGAGATGTTCCACAACCAATGGTCTCATGTTAAGGACCCTTTATCTTGTTATCTCAAGTTCGCATTATTTACTGCTATTTACTTATATCTTCATTTGCACAGTTTGTTCACGATGGTCAATCTTTCATTGATCCTATTATGGTTACTGTTTTATAGATTTGCTGAGTATGCCTGCAGGAAATTGAATCTCGGGGTTGTATATAGTGACATATCTGTACTTTGATAATAAAATTTACGTTGAACTTTTGAATTTTGGATGTTTAGCCTGAGAGTGGTGAAGCTGTGGAATTCACTGGGTGCATTCAAGGCAAAGGTTGATAGATTCTGAAGTGGGCAGGACAGGAAGGGTGACGGGGAGAAGGCAGGAGACTGGGGCTGTAAGGAAAATTGGATCAACCATGATGAAATGGTGTAGCAGACTCAACAGGCCAAATGGCCTAATTCTGCTCCAATATCTCATGGCCTTATGGACTTTCCAAAATACATCACCTCACCCTTAACTGATTTAAAACCCGTTTGCCACTCCTTGGTACAGTTCCCAAACCGATACTCCTGCAGGTGGTGTCCATCTCTTCCTGGTGTGTCCCCTCTAGGAATAGTCCACGGACTAACCACAAACTGGAACCATACGGTAAGCTCAAATGTCAACACATTTAACCCAGCCAATAGAGTTTCTGGGATGGCTCATGTTATCTGAAAGCGTCATGACTATCTGGGACAACTTTAAAATATGTTTTTGAATAGAGAAAATGAACACTGATGTGTTAAAGGAGTATAAAATCAGGTGAATGTGCATTTTCACCCAAGCCCATGATGTCAAGAATGAGAAGGTGCTTGTTTTTATTATCAAGGCATTTAGTTCAAAAGTCAAGAGGTTATGTTGCAACTTTATAAAACTCTGGTTAGGCCCCATCTGGAGTATTGCACACAGTTCTGCTTGCCCCACTATAGGAAGGATGTTGAGGCTTTGGAAGGCTGCAGAAGAGGTTTACCAGGATGCTGCCTGGTTTAGAGGGTATGTGCTATCATGAGAGGCTGGATTAACTTGGGTTGTTTTCTCTGCAGCGGCAGAGGCTGAGGGGAGATCCGATAGAGAATTATAAAGTTATGAGAGACATAGATAGAGTGGATGGAGAATACCTATTTCCCGGGGTAGAGATGTCTTATATCAGAGGGCTTCCATTGAAGATGAGAGGGGGTAGTTTCAAGGGGGATGTGAGGAATAAGTTTTTTACTCAGAGTGGTGGATGCCTGGATTG
Organism: Hypanus sabinus; assembly: GCF_030144855.1. Lineage (NCBI taxonomy): Eukaryota > Metazoa > Chordata > Chondrichthyes > Myliobatiformes > Dasyatidae > Hypanus > Hypanus sabinus. The sequence continues at coordinate 101,687,267 of NC_082716.1, read as the reverse complement.
CCCTGCTTGGTGTGGTGTTAGAGACAGATGCATTAGAGGCTTTTCAGAGGTGTTTGGATAGGCACATGGAGTGAGGAAGATGGAGGGACATGGACATGGTGTAGATCAGAAGGATTAGTCTTTGGGTGTTTTTGATTTGCTTTTTCGCTGTTTCGGCAGAACACTGTGAGCCATAGGATTTGTTCCTCAACTGTACTGGTCTATGTTCTGTGTTCTAAGGTGAGAAGGGAAAGGTTTAGTAGCAACAGTACACTGCATCACAGGACACAGATCCCCGATGCACTCAGACTGATAAGGGGAACCTGAGGGGCAATGTCTTCACTTGGAGGGTGGTAAGAATGTGGAAGTGGTGGATGTGGGTCTGACTACAACATTGAAGAGAAATTTGGATAGGTATATAATATATATGGAGGCCTGAGGAGGCCAATGGTCTTGGTGCAGGTTGGTGGGATAACAGCTGGCACGAACTCGATGGGCTGAATGGCCTGTTTCTCTACACCTATAAAGATTTGAAAGTTTAGCTGTATTTATCACAAGTGGGAGTGTCAGTGAGAATGAGCTAGGTTTACAACTCTCTGCAGCTTTCCATCCTGCAAAGGGACTGGGGTTCTGCTGCATGGGATCGAAGTACTGTATGCTGCAGAGAGTGGTAAACTCAGTCAGGTCCATCATGGGCACTGTCCTCCGTAGTATCCAGGACATCTTCAAGGAGACATGCCTCAAAAAGGCGGCGACCATCATTAAGGACACCTCCTCCCCGCCCCCCACCATCACCCAGGTCATGCTCTCTTCTCATCGCTACCATCAGGGAGGAGGTACAGGAGCCTGCAGGTACACACTCAGCGATTCAAGCAACATGCACAAAATGCTGGAGGAACTCAGCAGGCCAGGCAGCATCGATGGAAAAGAGTGAACGGGCTGAGAGCCTTCAGCAGGACTAGACCTCGGCCCCAAACGTCAACCGTACTCTTCTCCTGACCCGCTGAGTTCCTCCAGCACCTTGTGTGCATTGCTCGGATTTCCAGCGTCTGCAGATTTTCTCATCTGTGTGATTGGGCCTCAACGGTTCAGGAACAGCATCTTCCCTTCCGCCACCTGACTTCTGAATGTCACTGAACTCATAAACACTACCCCACTATCAGTTTTTGCACTGCTTGATTATATAGTTACTGTAATTCATGGTTATTGTTTCGATTATTATATATTCCTTTGTACTGCTGCCACAGTCAACAGAAACGGGTGATTCCAGCATGGCCACTCGCCTCCAGGAGCGGCACACATGGGGAAGGGGACTCCTGCCATTTCTCTGATAAACCCAGCCCCACATCGTTTGTTCCCACCTCAGCCCCAGATATCCCGAGCTGTCGATAACTTCAAAGAGACTAGGTATTCGCAACCTTGACATCCACAAACATTCATAAACACTCAGAAGTGTTCACAAATAATTGCAGTTTTTAAAACAGTACAATTATTTTAGAAATTGAAAATAATTAAAACACTTAAAGCACTAGAAGCCACTAAACCGAACGCGTTGAAGTACATTTCAGTTATTTAAATATGTTTCAATTAGGGTAAAATTGTATAAATTAACAGGAAGTGGTCAGGTTCTCACTGTAGTGAAGTGTACAAGTTTGTTTGATGGTGTGGTGTCCGCCAAGCTTGGCAATTAGCTTGCAGAAGTGACACCCTTCGTGTGTGGCCGGCGTTTCTCTCTGGGACTTCCGGAGTTTATACAAACTCCCGTCCACTTGCCGCGGTCCTGACTGGCTGCCCCTTCAGTTGACCTTTCGGCTCACGTCTACTAGCATCTAGTATGGGAGGTAATCTTGCGATTACAACTCTGGGTGACTTGCTCTTTAAGTTTCTATCTTGCTGCTTTAAATCCCTTACAGGACCTTATCCCTGCTCATGCCGAGGGTGCTGAAGTTTACAGAGACTTGGCATGACATCTAAAACATCAACAGATTTCTATAACACACACAAAATGCTGGTGGAACACAGCAGGCCAGGCAGCATGTATAGGGAGAAGCGCTGTCGATGTTTCGGGCCAAGACCCTTCGTCAGGACTAACTGAAAGGAAAGATAGTAAGAGATTTGAAAATAGGAGGGGGAGGGGAAAATGCAAAATGATAGGAGCGGACCGGAGGGGGTGGGGTGGAGCTGAGAGCCAGAAAAGTAATTGGCAAAAGTGATACAGAGCTGGAGAAGGGAAAGGATCATGGGACGGGAGGCCTCAGGAGAAAGAAAGGGGGAGGGGAGCACCAGAGGGAGATGGAGAGCAGGCAGAGTGATAGGCAGAGAGAGAAAGAAAAAAAATGAAGGGGAAAAATAAAGACTAAATATATCAGGGATGGGGTAAGAAGGGGAGGAGGGGCATTAACGGAAGTTAGAGAAGTCAATGTTCATTTTGCCACCAACCTCATAGTTCTCACACCCCGCACTTCCCGTTTCTACCTCCTACCCAAGATCTACAAACCTGCCTGTCCAGGTAGACCCATTGTCTCAGCTTGCTCCTGCTCCACTGAACTCATTTTTGCATACCTTGACACTGTTTTATCCCCCCCTTGTTCAATCCCTTCCCACCTATGTTCGTGACACTTCTCAGGCTTTGAATTTTTTCAATGATTTTAAGTTCCCTGGCCCCCACCGCCTTGAAACACCCCACCCCCTCCGGTCTTCTCCTATCATTTTGCATTTTCCCCTCTCCGTCCTACTTTCAAATCTCTTACTATTTTTCCTTTCAGTTAGTCCTAACAGGGGGTCTCGGCCCGAAATGTTGACAGTGCTTCTCTTTATAGATGCTGCCTGGCCTGTTGCGTTCCACTAGCATTTTGTGTGTGTTGCTTGAATTTCCAGCATTTACAGATTTCCTCGTGTTTGCCAACAAATTTCTATAGATGTGTAGTGGAGAGTGTATTGACTGGCTGCATCTTGACCTGATATAGAAGCACCAATGCCTTTGAATATAAAATCCTATAAAAGGTAATGGATTTGGCTAGTAAAGCACGGGTAAAGCCTTCCCAACCATTGAGCACATCTACGTGAATTGCTGACATAGGAAAGCAGCATCCATCATCACAGATCCCCACCACCCAGGTTATGCTCTCTTCTCACTGCTGCCATCAGGTAGAAGGTCACACCACCAGGCTCTGGAACAGTTTCTGCTCCTCAACCGACTGCTCTTGAATTAAAGGGGACAAATACAGTCACTTGCCCCATCACTGAGATGTCCCCACCAATGATCTCACTTTAAGGACTCTTTATCTCATTATCTCATGTTGTTGTTATTTATTGCTATTTATTTATATTTGTATTTGCATAGTTTGGTGTCCTCTGTACCCTGGATAGATAGATATTCAAACAGAGAGAGGAGAAATGGGCTAAAAATTCTATATCTGAATGCACGAAGTGTCAGAAATAAGGCGGATGAGCTTGAAGCCCGGGTGTGAATGGGTAACTATGATGTTGTTGGGATAACGGAGACATGGCTGCAGGGAGATCAGACCTGGGAAATGAATGCACAAGGGTATACGTGCTGTTGTAGGGACAGAAATGTGGGCAGAGGGGGTGGGGGTGGCCCTGTTGGTGAGGAATGAGATTCAGTCCTTTGCAAGGGGGGACATAGGGTCAGGAGTAGAATCTGTGTGGATAGAACTGAGGAATAGTAAGGGCAAAAGGACCCAAATGGGTGTTGTCTACAGGCCACCAAACAGTAGCATGGATATTGGGTGCAAGTTGAATAGGGAGTTAACATTGGCATGTGGCAAAGGTAATGTCACAGTAGTTATGGGGGATTTCAACATGTGGGTGAACTGGGAGAATCAGGTTGGTGCTGGACCCCAGGATAAGGAGTTTGTAGAGTGCCTACGGGAGGCATTCTTGGAACAGCTTGTACGAGAGCCGACCAGGGACAAGACTATTCTGGATTTATTGTTATGTAATGAACAGGATTTGATAAGCGATCTTGCAGTAAAGGAGCCATTAGGAGGTAGTGATCATAACATGATAAGTTTTTATCTGCAATTTGAGAAGGATAAGGGCAGCTCGGAGGTGTCAGTGTTGCAGTTGAACAGGGGAAACTATGGAGCCATGAGGGAGGAGCTGGCCAAAGTTGACTGGACGGATAGCCTAGCAGAAAAGACAGTGGAACAGCAATGGCAGGTATTCTTGTGAATAATGCACAAGGTGCAAAATCAGTTCATCCCCCAGAGAAGGAAGGATTCAAAGAGAGGAAAGGGGCCACAGTGGTTGACAAAGGAAGTCAGAGATTGCATAGCATTAAAAAAAAGGAAGTATGACAGAGCTAAGGTGAATGGTAGGACAGATGATTGGGAAGTTTTTAAGGAACAACAGAACTTAACTAAAAAGACAATATGGGGAGAAAAAATGAGGTACGAACGCAAGCTAGCCAGGAATATAAAGGAAGATAGCAAAAGCTTTTTTAGGTATGTGAAGAGAAAGAAGATAGTTAAGAACAATGTTGGGTCCTTGAAGAATGAATTGGGTGAAATTGTTATGAGAAACAGAGAAATGGCAGAAGAACTTAATGAGTACTTTAGATCTGTTTTCACTAAAGAAGACACAAGCAATCTCCCAGATGTATGGATGGGCCAAGGACATAGAGTAACAGAGGAAATGAAACAGATTGACATTAGGAAGGAAATGGTGATGAGAAGACTGATGGGACTGAAGGCTGACAAATCCCCAGGTCCAGATGGTCTGCATCCTAGGGTACTAAAGGAGGTGGCCCTGGAAATTGTGGATGCATTGGTAATCATTTTCCAATGTTCCTTAGATTCAGGATCAGTTCCTGAGGATTGGAGAATGGCTAATGTTATACCACTTTTTAAGAAAGGAGGGAGGGAGAAAACAGAGAACTATTGACCTGTCAGCCTGACATCGGTGATGGGGAAGATGCTAGAGTCCATTACTAAGGATGAAATAGTGGCATATCTAGATAGCATCTTGTATATAGCCTCTGTGTCAAGCCTGTCACCCAGGTGCAGCCCGATGTACTTGTAGTTGATCTTTCATTGATCCTGTTATACTTGTTGTTCTATGGATTAGCTGAGAATGCCCGCAAGAAGATAAATCTCAGGGTTGTGACATATATATACTTCCGTAATAAAATTTTCTTTGAACTTTGGTACCAAAATGGACCACAATCTCTGGATGTTCACCTACCCCTCTCAGATTGCCTTGTGAATGTTGTGAGACATCCTTGACCCTGGCACCAGGGAGACAGCATACTGTAGTATTCTCGAATAAAACATGGGAGAATCGTTTTCTGTGCTTAACAAAAGCCACAGCCCTTTACTTCCATTATGAGCAAACCAAAAGCAGTCACCTGAAACTGAAGTCATTATGTCAGACGTCGTCTCTTAAAGTGAACAAAACAATGCAATGCCAGAGTTTGTGAATTATGTAGAACAGTTACTATTATAAACAATGTGTGTCACCTGATACCCATTATGTTACCCTACATTACCATTATAGAGCATTAACTAGGGCTACAGAAATACTTACCTGTGCCCCTGACTGTCTGAGGTCTTTGTTGATCAGGGTCAACCATAGAGGTTGGGTCCTAGCTGTCGATACACAAGCCTGGGCAGTGCAATATGGAGAGCAAGCTGCTGCCCATGTCGCAAGATCCCCCTGTGCACACATTTGATGAACCCAATGGAACGGCAAAGACCGATACAGTTTGGTACCAGCAGCATCACGGGAGTTACCAGTCAACAATGAATGCAATGTTGGACTGCTTTATGGGCTCCAGCTCCGGATTTTTCCTGCAGGGGTTAATTCCTGAAGACTTCCTCATGAGTGGGTACAGCGGCAAGGCAGTGGAGTCTTGAGATCAGAGTTTTCCTTCTCCTCGATGAGCTGCCAGTTGCGGCTGACGAGCCCCGTCTACCCAAAGCGACTGTTTTTAAGGCACCAGAAACCCACCTTTGCCCTTTTTCCTGTTGGTGGAAATGGTTTCGCTGGGCTTAGTAGCTCAGCCACACGTGAAAGCCAGGAGCTGGACTTGGTTGTCAAAGGTTATTTGAGATGCACACTGCTGGGAGTGGAGCATTGAATAGGTAGTGGGAGCTTATCCCCATTGCCACCTTCAGAACCAACGAGCTCCTTCCTATTGAGTCCCCAGTCACCATCACTCTGCCTGACCTTACCCTTTCATTCTTTGCCTCAGAGCTGTGCACGGAGTCCCCAACCCAGTTACTGGTGCTGGCCTCTGGAAGATTACCCTGCCAACAGTATCCAAAGGGATATATCTGTTACGATGAGAAACGACCACAGCACTGTCTGCTTACTTCCTTTGTTGCACCATCCACCGCGACCCCTGATCAGGGTCATGTGAAGCCACGGGAGCAGCTGGTGCAAATCACAAGTCCTGGCACTGACACCAGGCACACAACCTCTGAAGAGTGTTGATGATGGCTGGGGTCACCCGTCTTGTAAAGACACTGCCCAGAAAAAGGCAAAGGCAAACCACTTCTGGACATGGAAAGACTATGATCACAAATAAACAAGTTAACAAGTGAACAAATCTGTTTCTCTACCTGCATGTTACTTATGTCTCTTTGCTGAAAACTTTTGAGCCAAAGCCTGAGCTCCAAACTCTCACACCGCCCACTCTCACACTGTCCACTCTCACACTGTCCACTCTCACACCGCCCACTCTCACACTGTCCACTCTCACACTGTCCACTCTCACACCGCCCACTCTCACACTGTCCACTCTCACACTGTCCACTCTCACACTGTCCACTCTCACACTGTCCACTCTCACACCGTCCACTCTCACACTGTCCACTCTCACACTGTCCACTCTCACACTGTCCACTCTCACACCGCCCACTCTCACACCGCCCACTCTCACACTGCCCACTCTCACACCGCCCACTCTCACACCGTCCACTCTCACACTGTCCACTCTCACACTGTCCACTCTCACACCGCCCACTCTCACACCGCCCACTCTCACACTGTCCACTCTCACACCGCCCACTCTCACACCGCCCACTCTCACACTGTCCACTCTCACACCGCCCACTCTCACACTGTCCACTCTCACACTGTCCACTCTCACACTGTCCACTCTCACACTGACCACTCTCACACCGCCCACTCTCACACCGCCCACTCTCACACCGCCCACTCTCACACTGCCCACTCTCACACCGCCCACTCTCACACCGCCCACTCTCACACTGTCCACTCTCACACTGTCCACTCTCACACTGTCCACTCTCACACCGCCCACTCTCACACTGCCCACTCTCACACCGCCCACTCTCACACCGCCCACTCTCACACTGTCCACTCTCACACTGTCCACTCTCACACCGCCCACTCTCACACTGTCCACTCTCACACTGTCCACTCTCACACCGCCCACTCTCACACTGCCCACTCTCACACCGCCCACTCTCACACTGGCCCACTCTCACACTGTCCACTCTCACACTGTCCACTCTCACACTGTCCACTCTCACACCGCCCACTCTCACACTGTCCACTCTCACACTGTCCACTCTCACACCGCCCACTCTCACACTGTCCACTCTCACACCGCCCACTCTCACACCGTCCACTCTCACACTGTCCACTCACACACCGCCCACTCTCACACTGCCCACTCTCACACTGTCCACTCTCACACTGTCCACTCTCACACCGCCCACTCTCACACTGTCCACTCTCACACTGTCCACTCTCACAATGTCCACTCTCACACTGTCCACTCTCACACTGTCCTCTCTCACACAGTCCACTCTCACACTGTCCACTCTCACACCGCCCACTCTCACACTGGCCCACTCTCACACTGTCCACACTCACACTGTCCTCTCTCACACTGTCCACTCTCACACTGTCCACTCTCACACTGTCCTCTCTCACACTGTCCACTCTCACACTGTCCACTCTCACACTGTCCACTCTCACACTGTCCTCTCTCACACTGTCCACTCTCACACTGTCCACTCTCACACCGCCCACTCTCACACTGTCCACTCTCACACAGTCCACTCTCACACTGTCCACTCTCACACCGCCCACTCTCACACTGGCCCACTCTCACACTGTCCACTCTCACACTGTCCACTCTCACACTGCCCACTCTCACACCGCCCACTCTCACACTGTCCACTCTCACACCGCCCACTCTCACACTGGCCCACTCTCACACTGTCCACTCTCACACTGTCCACTCTCACACCGCCCACTCTCACACTGTCCACTCTCACACTGTCCACTCTCACACCGCCCACTCTCACACTGGCCCACTCTCACACTGTCCACTCTCACACTGTCCACTCTCACACTGCCCACTCTCACACCGCCCACTCTCACACTGTCCACTCTCACACCGCCCACTCTCACACCGCCCACTCTCACACTGTCCACTCTCACACTGTCCACTCTCACACCGCCCACTCTCACACCGCCCACTCTCACACTGTCCACTCTCACACTGTCCACTCTCACACGGGCCACTCTCACACTGTCCACTCTCACACCACCCACTCTCACACTGTCCACTCTCACACTGTCCACTCTCACACTGACCACTCTCACACTGCCCACTCTCACACCGCCCACTCTCACACTGTCCACTCTCACACTGTCCACTCTCACACTGTCCACTCTCACACCGCCCACTCTCACACCGTCCACTCTCACACCACCCACTCTCACACTGCCCACTCTCACACCGTCCACTCTCACACCGCCCACTCTCACACTGTCCACTCTCACACCGCCCACTCTCACACTGCCCACTCTCACACTGTCCACTCTCACACTGTCCACTCTCACACTGTCCACTCTCACACTGCCCACTCTCACACTGTCCACTCTCACACCGCCCACTCTCACACTGTCCACTCTCACACCACCCACTCTCACACCGCCCACTCTCACACTGTCCACTCTCACACCGCCCACTCTCACACTGTCCACTCTCACACAGTCCACTCTCACACTGTCCACTCTCACACTGCCCACTCTCACACTGTCCACTCTCACACTGTCCACTCTCACACTGTCCACTCTCACGCTGTCCACTCTCACACTGTCCACTCTCACACTGTCCACTCTCACACCACCCACTCTCACACTGTCCACTCTCACACTGTCCACTCTCACACCGCCCACTCTCACACTGTCCACTCTCACACCGCCCACTCTCACACTGTCCACTCTCACACTGTCCACTCTCACACTGTCCACTCTCACACCGCCCACTCTCACACCGCCCACTCTCACACTGCCCACTCTCACACTGTCCACTCTCACACTGTCCACTCTCACACCGCCCACTCTCACACTGTCCACTCTCACACTGTCCACTCTCACAATGTCCACTCTCACACTGTCCACTCTCACACCGTCCACTCTCACACTGTCCACTCTCACACTGTCCACTCTCACACTGTCCACTCTCACACTGCCCACTCTCACACTGTCCACTCTCACACCGCCCACTCTCACACAGTCCACTCTCACACTGTCCACTCTCACACCGCCCACTCTCACACTGTCCACTCTCACACCGCCCACTCTCACACCGCCCACTCTCACACTGTCCACTCTCACACTGTCCACTCTCACACCGCCCACTCTCACACCGCCCACTCTCACACCGCCCACTCTCACACCGCCCACTCTCACACTGTCCACTCTCACACTGTCCACTCTCACACTGAAGAGTGTTGATGATGGCTGGGGTCACCCGTCTTGTAAAGACACTGCCCAGAAAAAGGCAAAGGCAAACCACTTCTGGACATGGAAAGACTATGATCACAAATAAACAAGTTAACAAGTGAACAAATCTGTTTCTCTACCTGCATGTTACTTATGTCTCTTTGCTGAAAACTTTTGAGCCAAAGCCTGAGCTCCAAACTCTCACACCGCCCACTCTCACACTGTCCACTCTCACACGGGCCACTCTCACACTGTCCACTCTCACACTGTCCACTCTCACACCGTCCACTCTCACACTGTCCACTCTCACACTGTCCACTCTCACACTGTCCACTCTCACACCGTCCACTCTCACACTGTCCACTCTCACACTGTCCACTCTCACACGGGCCCACTCTCACACAGGCACACTCTCATGCTAGCCCACTCTCACACTAGCCCATTCTCACACGGGCCCACTCTCACACTGCCCACTCTCACACTGTTCACTCTCACACTGGCCCACTCTCACACTGACCCATTCTCACACTGTCCACTCTCACACTGGCCCACTCTCACACTGACCCATTCTCACACTGTCCTCTCTCACACTGGCCCACTCTCACACTGTCCACTCTCACACTGTCCACTCGCACGCTTGCCCACTCTCACACTGACCCATTCTCACACGGGCCCACTGTGAACCTGTCCACTCTCACACTGGCCCACTCTCACACGGGCCCACTCTCATGCTGGCCCACTCTCACACTGTCCACTCTCACACTGGCCCACTCTCACACTGGCCCACTCTCACACGGGCCCACTCTCATGCTGGCCCACTCTCACACTGACCCATTCTCACACGGGCCCACTCTCACACTGGCCCATTCTCACACTGTCCACTCTCACATGGGCCCACTCTCACACTGACCCATTCTCACACTGGCCCATTCTCACACGGGCCTACTCTCACACTGACCCTCTATCACACTGACACACTATCACACTGGCCCATTCTCACACTGGCCCATTCTCACACGGTCCCACTCTCACACTGGCCCACTTTCACACTGGCCCTCTCTCACACTGGCCCACTCTCACGCATGCCCACTCTCACACTAGCCCATTCTCACACGGGCCCACTCTCCCACTGCCCACTCTCACACTGTTCACTCTCACACTGGCCCACTCTCACACTGACCCATTCTCACACTGTCCACTCTCACACTGGCCCACTCTCACACTGACCCATTCTCACACTGTCCTCTCTCACACTGGCCCACTCTCACACTGTCCACTCTCACACTGTCCACTCGCACGCTTGCCCACTCTCACACTGACCCATTCTCACACGGGCCCACTGTGAACCTGTCCACTCTCACACTGGCCCACTCTCACACGGGCCCACTCTCATGCTGGCCCACTCTCACACTGTCCACTCTCACACTGGCCCACTCTCACACTGGCCCACTCTCACACGGGCCCACTCTCATGCTGGCCCACTCTCACACTGACCCATTCTCACACGGGCCCACTCTCACACTGGCCCATTCTCACACTGTCCACTCTCACATGGGCCCACTCTCACACTGACCCATTCTCACACTGGCCCATTCTCACACGGGCCTACTCTCACACTGACCCTCTATCACACTGACACACTATCACACTGGCCCATTCTCACACTGGCCCATTCTCACACGGTCCCACTCTCACACTGGCCCACTTTCACACTGGCCCTCTCTCACACTGGCCCACTCTCACGCATGCCCACTCTCACACTGACCCATTCTCACACGGGCCCACTGTGACCCTGTCCACTCTCACACTGGCCCACTCTCACACGGGCCCACTCTCATGCTGGTCCACTCTCACACTGTCCACTCTCACACTGGCCCACTCTCACACGGACCCACTGTGACCCTGTCCACTCTCACACTGGCCCACTCTCATGCTGGCCCACTCTCACACTGACCCATTCTCACACTGGCCCACTTTCACACTGGCCATCTCTCACACTGGCCCACTTTCACACTGGCCCACTCTCACACTGGCCCACTCTCACACGGGCCCATTCTCACACGGGCCCACTCTCACACTGGCCCATTCTCACACTGTCCACTCTCACATGGGCCCACTCTCACACTGACCCATTCTCACAGGGGCCTACTCTCACACTGACCCTCTATCACACTGACCCACTCTCACACTGGCCCACTTTCACACTGGCACACTCTCACACTGGCCCACTTTCACACTGGCCCACCCTCACACTGGACAGTGCCACACTGGCCCACCCTCAGGCTGTCAAAATACTCAAACATTTTCAAACCTAATGACTATTCACTCAGGTGAACACAAAAATGTCACTGTCCATTAAACCAAACCCTCAGAGAAAGTCATCAGCAGCGTAAATTGAAACGGAAAGTTGAAAGAGAAAGTAATTGCAAAAAAGAGAAAAGTAATGATTTGAAATTTTCTGTATTGGTAGTTGATGGGGGAGTACATTTGTCAGTGGCGTACCGAAGCAGAAATATATTCCCATTATAACTGCGGTTCCCTCTCATTTTGAAATGTCATGTCAAACCCACACAAAGATAATAGAGCCCACAGACCACTACCAAAAATATTCAAAACTGCAAAACAATGCAACCACATTTCATAAGATACAGGGAGCTTTAGAGTATATCTTACCAACTGCTGTCACGGCACTGGGATAGGTGACAGGACCAGGAAGACAAGATTGTTACTGCCTGGCGAAGACATAACAGGACAGTTTTAAGCAGGCTGAACTCCATTATTCTCCCCTCACTGGGAGTCTGTGAAAAAACACAGGGACATAGGGAGTTTAAGACCTCACTGAACCGAAACTGTTCATACCCTTGCTGTGTGTGATATATAGACACACATATATATAACCCACACTATTCCTGCCCATGGAGTGTGTGATCAGACAACGTAGAGGCAGTTTGACATGTATATAACCTGCACTATCCCTACCCTGAGAGTGTGTGATCAGGCAGTCAAGAGGGAGTTTGATATGTATATAACCTGCACTATCCCTACCCTGAGAGTGTGTGATCAGGCAGTCAAGAGGGAGTTTGTTATGTATATAACCTGCACTATCCCTACCCTGAGAGTGTGTGATCAGGCAGTCAAGAGGGAGTTTGATATGTATATAACCTGCACTGTCTCTACACTCGGAGTGTGTGAACGGACAGTGTAGAAGGAGTTTGATATGTCTATAACCTGCACTGTCCCTACCCTGGGAGTGTGTGATCAGACAATCTAGAGGGAGTTTGATACTGTATATATCCTGCACTGTCCCTACCCGGGGAGTGTGTGATCAGACAGTGTAGAGGGAGTAAGATATGTCTATAACCTGCACTGTCCCTACCCTGGGAGTGTGTGATCAGGCAGTGTAGAGGGAGTATGATACTGTATATATCCTGCACTGTCCCTACTCGGGGAGTGTGTGATCAGGCAGTGTAGAGGGAGCATGATACTGTATATATCCTGCACTGTCCTACCCTCTGAGTGTATGATCAGACAGTGTATAGGGAGTTTGATATGTATATAACCTGCACTGTCCCTACCTTGTGTGTGTGTGATCGGACAGTGTAGAGAGAGTATGATACTGTATATATCCTGCACTGTCCGTACACATTGAGTGTGCGATCAGACAGTGTAGAGGGAGTATGATACTGAATATATCCTGCGATTTCCCTACCCTGGGAGTGTGTGATCAGACAGTGTTTAATGAGATTGATATGTATATAACTTGCACTGTCCCTACCGTGGGAGTGTGTGATCAGATAGTGTAGAGGGAGTATGATACTGTATAAAACCTGCACTGTCCCTACCGTGGGAGTGTGTGATCTGAAAATGTAGAGGGAGTATGATGCTGTATATATACTGCACTGTCCCTATCCTGGGAGTGTGTGATCAGGCAGTGCAGAGGGAGTTTGATATTGTATATATCCTGCACTGTCCCTACCTTAGAGTGTGTGATCAGATAGTGTAGAGAATGTTTGATATGTATATAACCTGCACTGTACCTAACCTGCATGTGTGTGATCGGACAGTGTAGAAGGAGTATGATACAGTATATAACCTGCACTGTCCCTACACTGGGTGTGTGTGATCAGTCACTGTAGAGAATGTTTGATATGTTTATAACCTGCACTGTCCCTACACTGGGAGTGTGTGATCAGACAGTTTAGAGGGAGACTGATACTGTATATAGCCTGCATTGTCACTACCCGGAGTGTATGTGATCAGGCAGTGGAGAGGGAGATGGTTATGTATATAACCTGCACTGACCCTACCCTGGGAATGTGTGATCGGACAGAGTAGAGGAAGTATGATACTGTATATATCCTGCACCGTCCCTACCCTGGGAGTATGTTATCAGGTAGTGTACAGGGAGATTGATATGTATATAACCTGCATTGTCCCTAACTTGTGTGTGTGTGATCGGACAGTGTAGAGGGAGTATGATACTGTATATATCCTGCACTGTCCGTACCCTTTGAGTGTGCGATCAGACAGTGTAGAGGGAGTATGATACTGAATATATCCTGCGCTTTCCCTACCCTGGGAATGTATGATCAGACAGTGTTGAATGAGATTGATATGTATATAACCTGCACTATCCCTACCCTGGCAGTGTGTGACTTGGCAGTGTAGAGGGAGTATGATATTGTATATATCCTGCACTGTCTCTACACTGGGAGTGTGTGATCAGACAGTGTTGAGGGTGTTTGATATGTATTTAAGCAGCACTGTCTCTACACTGGGTGTGTGTGTGAACGGACAGTGTAGAAGAAGTTTGATATGTATATAACCTGCACTGTCCCTACCCTGGGAGTGTGTGATCAGACAATCTAGAGGGAGTTTGCTACTGTATATATACAGCACTGTCCCAACCAGGGAGTATGTGATCAGTCAGTGTTGAATGAGATTGATGTGTATATCACCTGCACTGACCCTACCCTGGGAGTGTGTGATCAGGCAGTGTAGAGGGAGCATGATACTGTATAGATCCTGCACTGTCCTACCCTCTGAGTGTATGATCAGACAGTGTACAGGGAGATTGATATGTCTATAACCTGCACTGTCCCTACCCTGGGAGTGTGTGATCTGGTAGTGCAGAGGGAGTTTGATATTGTATATATCCTGCACTGTCCCTAACTTAGAGTGTGTGATCAGACAGTGTAGAGGGAGTATGATACTGAATATATCCTGCGCTTTCCCTACCCTGGGAGTGTGTGATCAGACAGTGTTGAATGAGATTGATATGTATATAACCTGCACTATCCCTACCATGGCAGTGTGTGATCTGGCAGTGCAGAGGGAGTATGATATTGTATATATCCTGCACTGTCCCTACCCTGGGAGTGTGTGATCAGAGAGTGCAGAGGGAGTTTGATACTGTATATATCTTGCACTGTCCCTACCCTGGGAGTGTGTGATCAGACAGTGTAAAGGAAGTTTGATATGTATATAACATGCACTGTCCCAACCCTGGGAGTGTGAGATCAGACAGTGTAGAGGGTGTTTGACACTGTATATATGCTGCACTGTCTCGACACTTGGTGTGTGTGATCGGACAGTGTAGACGGAGTAAGATACTGTATATATCCTGCACTGTCCCTACCTGGGGAGTGTGTGATCAGTCACTGTAGAGAATGTTTGATATGTTTATAACCTTCACTGTCCCTACACTGGGGGTGTGTGATCAGACAGTTTAGAGGGAGATTAATACTGTATATAGCCTGCACTGTCACTTCCCGGGGTGTATGTGATCAGGCAGTGGAGAGGGAGATGGTTATGTACATAACCTGCACTGTCCCTACCCTGGCAGTGTGTGATCAGACAGTGTAAAGGAAGTTTGATATGAATATAACATGCACTGTCTCTACGCTG
The DNA here is from genome assembly GCF_030144855.1 of Hypanus sabinus. NCBI lineage: Eukaryota > Metazoa > Chordata > Chondrichthyes > Myliobatiformes > Dasyatidae > Hypanus > Hypanus sabinus. The sequence goes on along the minus strand of NC_082716.1, from coordinate 101,671,649 downwards.
GCAGTGTGTGATCTGGCAGTGCAGAGGGAGTATGATATTGTATATATCCTGCACTGTCCCTACCTTAGAGTGTGTTATCAGACAGTTTCGAGGGAGTAAGATATAGTATATAACCTGCACTATCCCTACACTGGGAGTGTGTTATCAGACAGTTTCGAGGGAGTAAGATACAGTATATAACCTGCACTGTCCCTACACTGGGGGTGTGTGATCAGACAGTTTCGAGGGAGTATGATACAGTATATAACCTGCACTGTCCCTGCCTGGGGAGTGTGTGATCAGTCACTGTAGAGAATGTTTGATATGTTTATAACCTGCACTGTCCCTACACTGGGAGTGTGTTATCAGACAGTTTCGAGGGAGTATGATACAGTATATAACCTGCACTGTCCCTGCCTGGGGAGTGTGAGATCAGTCACTGTAGAGAATGTTTGATATGTTTATAACCTGCACTGTCCCTACACTGGGAGTGTGTTATCAGACAGTTTCGAGGGAGTATGATAATATAACCTGCACTGTCCCTACCCTGGGAGTGTGTGATCAGGCAGTATAGAATGATTATGATACTGTATATAACCTGCACTGTCCCTACCGTGGGAGTGTTTGATCAGAAAATGTAGAGAGAGTATGATACAGTATATACCCTGCACTGTCCCTACACTGGGTGTGTGTGATCAGACAGTTTAGAGGCAGATTGATACTGTATATAGCCTGCATTGTCACTACCCGGGGTGTATGTGATCAGGCAGTGGAGAGGGAGATGGTTATGTATATAACCTGCACTGTCCCTACCCTGGGAGTGTGTGATCAGACAGTGTTGAATGAGATTGATATGTATATAACCTGCACTGTCCCTACCCTGGGAGTGTGTGATCATACAGTGTAAAGGAAGTTTGATATGTATATAACATGCACTGTCCCAACCCTGGGAGTGTGAGATCAGACAGTGTAGAGGGTGTTTGACACTGTATATATGCTGCACTGTCTCCACAATGGGTGTGTGTGATCGGACAGTGTAGACGGAGTAAGATACTGTATATATCCTGCACTGTCCCTACCTGGGGAGTGTGTGATCAGAGAGTGCAGAGGGAGTTTGATAAGGTATATATCCTGCACTGTCCCAACCCTGGGAGTGTGTGATCATACAGTGTAAAGGAAGTTTGATATGTATATAACATGCACTGTCCCAACCCTGGGAGTGTGAGATCAGACAGTGTAGAGGGTGTTTGACACTGTATATATGCTGCACTGTCTCCACAATGGGTGTGTGTGATCGGACAGTGTAGACGGAGTAAGATACTGTATATATCCTGCACTGTCCCTACCTGGGGAGTGTGTGATCAGAGAGTGCAGAGGGAGTTTGATAAGGTATATATCCTGCACTGTCCCAACCCTGGGAGTGTGTGATCAGACAGTGTAAAGGAAGTTTGATATGTATATAACCTGCACTATCCCTACACTGGGAGTGTGTTATCAGACAGTTTCGAGGGAGTAAGATACAGTATATAACCTGCACTGTCCCTACACTGGGGGTGTGTGATCAGACAGTTTCGAGGGAGTATGATACAGTATATAACCTGCACTGTCCCTGCCTGGGGAGTGTGTGATCAGTCACTGTAGAGAATGTTTGATATGTTTATAACCTGCACTGTCCCTACACTGGGAGTGTGTGATCAGACAGTTTCGAGGGAGTATGATACAGTATATAACCTGCACTGCCCCTGCCTGGGGAGTGTGAGATCAGTCACTGTAGAGAATGTTTGATATGTTTATAACCTGCACTGTCCCTACACTGGGAGTGTGTTATCAGACAGTTTCGAGGGAGTATGATACAGTATATAACCTGCACTGTCCCTGCCTGGGGAGTGTGAGATCAGTCACTGTAGAGAATGTTTGATATGTTTATAACCTGCACTGTCCCTACACTGGGAGTGTGTGATCAGACAGTGTTGAATGAGATTGATATGTATATAACCTGCACTATCCCTACCGTGGGAGTGTGTGATCAGAAAATGTAGAGGGAGTATGATACAGTATATAACCTGCACTGTCCCTACCCTGGGAGTGTGTGATCGGGCAGAATAGAATGATTATGATACTCTATATAACCTGCACTGTCCCTACCGTGGGAGTGTTTGATCAGAAAATGTAGAGGGAGTATGATACAGTATATAACCTGCACTGTCCCTACCCTGGGAGTGTGTGATCGGGCAGAATAGAATGATTATGATACTGTATATAACCTGCACTGTCCCTACCGTGGGAGTGTTTGATCAGAAAATGTAGAGGGAGTATGATACAGTATATACCCTGCACTGTCCCTACACTGGGTGTGTGTGATCAGACAGTTTAGAGGCAGATTGATACTGTATATAGCCTGCATTGTCACTACCCGGGGTGTATGTGATCAGGCAGTGGAGAGGGAGATGTTTATGTATATAACCTGCACTGTCCCTACCCTGGGAGTGTGTGATCAGACAGTGTTGAATGAGATTGATATGTATATAACCTGCACTGTCCCTACCCTGGGAGTGTGTGATCAGAGAGTACAGAGGGAGTTTGATAAGGTATATATCCTGCACTGTCCCAACCCTGGGAGTGTGTGATTATACAGTGTAAAGGAAGTTTGATATGTATATAACATGCACTGTCCCAACCCTGGGAGTGTGAGATCAGACAGTGTAGAGGGTGTTTGACACTGTATATATGCTGCACTGTCTCTACACTGGGTGTGTGTGATCGGACAGTGTAGACGGAGTAAGATACTGTATATATCCTGCACTGTCCCTACCTGGGGAGTGTGTGATCAGTCACTTTAGAGAATGTTTGATATATCTATAACCTGCACTGTCCCTACACTGGGAGTGTGTGATCAGGCAGTGTAGAGGGAGATTGATATGTTTATATCCTGCACTGTCCTACCCTCTGAGTGTATGATCAGACCGTGTACAGGGAGATTGATATGTATATAACCTGCATTGTCCCTACCTTGTGTGTGTGTGTGTGATCGGACAGTGTAGAGAGAGTATGATACTGTATATATCCAGCACTGTCCGTACCCTTTGAGTGTGCGATCAGACAGTGTAGAGGGAGTAAGATACTGAATATATCCTGCGCTTTCCCTACCCTGGGAGTGTGTGATCAGACAGTGTTGAATGAGATTGATATGTATATAACCTGCACTATCACTACCGTGGGAGTGTGTGATCAGAGAATGTAGAGGGAGTATGATACAGTATATAACCTGCACTGTCCCTACACTGGGAGTGTGTGATCAGGCAGTATAGAATGATTATGATACTGTATATGACCTGCACTGTCCCTACCCTGGGAGTGTGTGATCAGACAGTGTTGAATGAGATTGGTATGTATATAACCTGCACTGTCCCTACCCTGGGAGTGTGTGATCAGAGAGTGCAGAGGGAGTTTGATAAGGTATATATCCTGCACTGTCCCAACCCTGGGAGTGTGAGATCATACAGTGTAAAGAAAGTTTGATATGTATATAACATGCACTGTCCCAACCCTGGGAGTGTGAGATCAGACAGTGTAGAGGGTGTTTGACACAGTATATATGCTGCACTGTCTCCACAATGGGTGTGTGTGATCGGACAGTGTAGACGGAGTAAGATACTGTATATATCCTGCACTGTCCCTACCTGGGGAGTGTGTGATCAGAGAGTGCAGAGGGAGTTTGATACTGTATATATCCTGCACTGTCCCTACCCTGGGAGTGTGTAATCAGACAGTGTAAAGGAAGTTTGATATGTATATAACATGCACTGTCCTACCCTCTGAGTGTATGATCAGACTGTGTATAGGGAGGTTGATATGTATATATCCTGCATTGTCCTACCCTCTGAGTGTATGATCAGACTGTGTATAGGGAGGTTGATATGTATATAACCTGCACTGTCCCTACCCTGGGAGTGTGTGATAGGTCAGTGTAGATTGAGTTTGCTATGTATATAACCTGCACTGTCCCTACCCTGGGAGTATGTGATCAGACAGTCAAGAGGGAGTTTGATATGTAAATATATTGCACTGTCCCTACACTGGGAGTGTGTGATCATACAGTGTAGAGAATGTTTGATCCTGTATATATCCTGCACTGTTCCTACCCAGGGAGTTTGTGTTCAGACAGTGTAGAGGGACTTTGATATGTATATAACCTGCACTGACCCTACCCTTGAACTGTTTATCAAACAGTGTACAGAGAGTATGATACTCTATAGATACGGCTCAGTCCCAACGCTGGGAGTGTGTGATCAGGCTGTGTAGAATGATTATGATACTGTATATAACCTGCACTGTCCCTACCCTGGGAGTGTGTGATCAGGCAGTCAAGAGGGAGTTTGATATGTAAATATATTGCACTGTCGCTACACTGGGAGTGTGTGATCATACAGTGTAGAGAATGTTTGATACTGTATATACACTGCACTGTCCTACCCTCTGAGTGTATGATCAGACTGTGTATAGGGAGGTTGATATGTATATAACCTGCACTGTCCCTACCCTGGGAGTGTGTGATAGGTCAGTGTAGATTGAGTTTGCTATGTATATAACCTGCACTGACCCTACCCTGGGAGTGTGTGATCAGACAGTCAAGAGGGAGTTTGATATGTATATTACCTGCACTGTCCCTACCCTGGGAGTGTGTGATCAGACAGTCAAGAGGGAGTTTGATATGTATATAACCTGCACTGTCCCTACACTGGGAGTGTGTGATCATACAGTGTAGAGAATGTTTGATGCTGTATATATCCTGCACTGTTCCTACCCAGGGAGTTTGTGATCAGACAGTGTAGAGGGACTTTGATATGTATATAACCTGCACTGACCCTACCCTTGAACTGTTTATCAAACAGTGTACAGAGAGTATGATACTCTATAGATACTGCTCAGTCCCTACACTGGGAGTGTGTGATCAGGCAATGTAGAGGGAGTATGATACTGTATATATCGTGCACTGTCCCTACCCAGGGAGTGTGTGATCAGACTGTGCATAGGGAGTTTGATATGTATATAACCTGCACTGTCCCTACCCTAGGAGTGTGTGATCAGACAGTCAAGAGGGAGTTTGATATGTATATAACCTGCACTGTCCCGACCCTGGGAGTGTGTGATCAGGCAGTGGAGAGAATGTTTGATGCTGTATATATCCTGCACTGTTCCTACCCTGGGAGTTTGTGATCAGACAGTGTAGAGGGACTTTGATATGTATATAACCTGCACTGTCCCTACCCAGGGAGCGTGTGATCAGACAGTGTTGAATGAGTTTGATATGTATATAACCTGCACTGTCCCTACCGTGGGAGTGTGTGATCAGACAGTGGAGAGGGAGATTGTTATGTTTATAACTTGTACTGTCCCTACCCTGGGAGTGTGTGATCAGGCAGTCAAGAGGGAGTTTGATATGTAAATATATTGCACTGTCCCTACACTGGGAGTGTGTGATTATACAGTGTAGAGAATGTTTGATACTGTATATATCCTGCACTGTTCCTACCCAGGGAGTTTGTGATCAGACAGTTTAGAGGGACTTTGATATGTATATAACCTGCACTGACCCTACCCTTGAACTGTTTATCAAACAGTGTACAGAGAGTATGATACTCTATAGATACTGCTCAGTCCCTACACTGGGAGTGTGTGATCAGGCAATGTAGAGGGAGTATGGTACTGTATATATCGTGCACTGTCCCTACCCAGGGAGTGTGTGATCAGACTGTGCATAGGGAGTTTGATATGTATATAACCTGCACTGTCCCTACCCTAGGAGTGTGTGATCAGACAGTCAAGAGGGAGTTTGATATGTATATAACCTGCACTGTCCCGACCCTGGGAGTGTGTGATCAGGCAGTGGAGAGAATGTTTGATGCTGTATATATCCTGCACTGTTCCTACCCTGGGAGTTTGTGATCAGACAGTGTAGAGGGACTTTGATATGTATATAACCTGCACTGACCCTACCCTTGAACTGTTTATCAAACAGTGTACAGAGAGTATGATACTCTATAGATACTGCTCAGTCCCAACGCTGGGAGTGTGTGATCAGGCTGTGTAGAATGATTATGATACTGTATATAACCTGCACTGTCCCTACCCTGGGAGTGTGTGATCAGGCAGTCAAGAGGGAGTTTGATATGTAAATATATTGCACTGTCCCTACACTTTTTTTTTATTACAAAATCCTTTATTACAAATTTCGGTGCTATACAATATATACAAAACAGTGGCAAACACAATTACTGCACTACAAATAGACAATAGACATTACACCAGAATGTTGCCATCTCTATCCACGATGGCATTTACACCCCGCGGAGCCCAACGGTCTCGAAACTCCTCCAAGGCCACTGTGGACTGCGCGTGATCCTTTTCAATAGTTACCCGAGCACGAACATACCCCCTAAACATTGCCAGGCAGTCTGCCCGGGGAGATCCTCCCGCCACCCGTTTCCAAGACCCTCGGATGGCGGATTTCGCCAGCCCCAGGAGCAAGTTGACTAGGACATCCTCATCCCTCCATGCCCCCTTCCTTACTGGATGACCATATATAAACAGGGTGGGACTAAAATGCAGCCAGAAGGCGAGAAGCAGCCCACGCAAATATGCAAAAAGAGGCTGCAGCCTCACACACTCCATGTACATGTGGTACACGGTCTCCTCCAGCCCGCAGAAGTGGCATGCGGGTGGGAAGTCCATGTACAAACTGAAAAACTTATTGCAGGGCACTGCCCTATGCAGTACCCTCCAGCCGAGATCCCCCAGGTGCATGGGAAGAACCCCGGCGTAAAGGGACTTCCAGTGGGGACCCTCCTCACCTCTGGGTGGAAGGACCGACCGCCATGGCGTGTCGGGACTGTGTACAAGGGCAAGGAAGTGGAGGATGTGGAGTAGCAGCCCATACAGATACCTCCTACTTGCATCCCTGAATGGGACTGTGGGTATCGATGAGAGACGGCTCAAGTTGTGCGGACACGGCTCCCGGAGAAGATTGCGGGGTCTGGGCCCGACCAGCAGCTCGGCCTGAGTCGGTCCACACAACTGAGCCGCACCGACAGCTGGGGGTGTGTGATCATACAGTGTAGAGAATGTTTGATGCTGTATATATCCTGCACTGTTCCTACCCAGGGAGTTTGTGATCAGACAGTGTAGAGGGACTTTGATATGTATATAACCTGCACTGACCCTACCCTTGAACTGTTTATCAAACAGTGTACAGAGAGTATGATACTCTATAGATACTGCTCAGTCCCAACGCTGGGAGTGTGTGATCAGGCTGTGTAGAATGATTATGATACTGTATATAACCTGCACTGTCCCTACGCTGGGAGTGTGTGATCAGGCAATGTAGAGGGAGTATGATACTGTATATATCGTGCATTGTCCCTACCCAGGGAGTGTGTGATCATACAATGTAGAGAATGTTTGATATGTATATAACCTGCACTGTCCCTACCCTGGGAGTGTGTGATCAGACAGTGTAGAGGGAGTATTATATTGTATAGATCCTGCACTGTCCTACCCTCTGAGTGTATGATCAGACAGTGTATAGGGAGTTTGATATGTATATAACCTGCACTGTCCCCACCTTGCATGTGTGTGATAGGTCAGTGTAGATTGAGTTTGCTATGTATATAACCTGCACTGTCCCTACACTGGGAGTGTGTGATCAGGCAGTTTAGAGGGAGTTTGATATGTACATATCCTGCACTGTCCCTACCCTTGGATTGTGTGATCAGCCAGTGTAGAGGGAGTATGATACTGTATATAAATTGCACTGTCCCTTCCCTGGGAGTGTGTGATCAGACCGTGTTGAATGAGATTGATATGTATATAACCTGCACTGTCCCTATCCTGGGAGTGTGAGATCAGACAGTGTATAGGGTGATTGATACTGTATATATCCTGCACTGTCCCTACCGTGGGAGTGTGTGATCAGACAGTGGAGAGGGAGATTGTTATGTTTATAACTTGTACTGTCCCTACCCTGGGAGTGTGTGATCAGGCAGTCAAGAGGGAGTTTGATATGTAAATATATTGCACTGTCCCTACACTGGGAGTGTGTGATTATACAGTGTAGAGAATGTTTGATACTGTATATATCCTGCACTGTTCCTACCCAGGGAGTTTGTGATCAGACAGTTTAGAGGGACTTTGATATGTATATAACCTGCACTGACCCTACCCTTGAACTGTTTATCAAACAGTGTACAGAGAGTATGATACTCTATAGATACTGCTCAGTCCCTACACTGGGAGTGTGTGATCAGGCAATGTAGAGGGAGTATGATACTGTATATATCGTGCACTGTCCCTACCCAGGGAGTGTGTGATCAGACTGTGCATAGGGAGTTTGATATGTATATAACCTGCACTGTCCCTACCCTAGGAGTGTGTGATCAGACAGTCAAGAGGGAGTTTGATATGTATATAACCTGCACTGTCCCGACCCTGGGAGTGTGTGATCAGGCAGTGGAGAGAATGTTTGATGCTGTATATATCCTGCACTGTTCCTACCCTGGGAGTTTGTGATCAGACAGTGTAGAGGGACTTTGATATGTATATAACCTGCACTGACCCTACCCTTGAACTGTTTATCAAACAGTGTACAGAGAGTATGATACTCTATAGATACTGCTCAGTCCCAACGCTGGGAGTGTGTGATCAGGCTGTGTAGAATGATTATGATACTGTATATAACCTGCACTGTCCCTACCCTGGGAGTGTGTGATCAGGCAGTCAAGAGGGAGTTTGATATGTAAATATATTGCACTGTCCCTACACTTTTTTTTTATTACAAAATCCTTTATTACAAATTTCGGTGCTATACAATATATACAAAACAGTGGCAAACACAATTACTGCACTACAAATAGACAATAGACATTACACCAGAATGTTGCCATCTCTATCCACGATGGCATTTACACCCCGCGGAGCCCAACGGTCTCGAAACTCCTCCAAGGCCACTGTGGACTGCGCGTGATCCTTTTCAATAGTTACCCGAGCACGAACATACCCCCTAAACATTGCCAGGCAGTCTGCCCGGGGAGATCCTCCCGCCACCCGTTTCCAAGACCCTCGGATGGCGGATTTCGCCAGCCCCAGGAGCAAGTTGACTAGGACATCCTCATCCCTCCATGCCCCCTTCCTTACTGGATGACCATATATAAACAGGGTGGGACTAAAATGCAGCCAGAAGGCGAGAAGCAGCCCACGCAAATATGCAAAAAGAGGCTGCAGCCTCACACACTCCATGTACATGTGGTACACGGTCTCCTCCAGCCCGCAGAAGTGGCATGCGGGTGGGAAGTCCATGTACAAACTGAAAAACTTATTGCAGGGCACTGCCCTATGCAGTACCCTCCAGCCGAGATCCCCCAGGTGCATGGGAAGAACCCCGGCGTAAAGGGACTTCCAGTGGGGACCCTCCTCACCTCTGGGTGGAAGGACCGACCGCCATGGCGTGTCGGGACTGTGTACAAGGGCAAGGAAGTGGAGGATGTGGAGTAGCAGCCCATACAGATACCTCCTACTTGCATCCCTGAATGGGACTGTGGGTATCGATGAGAGACGGCTCAAGTTGTGCGGACACGGCTCCCGGAGAAGATTGCGGGGTCTGGGCCCGACCAGCAGCTCGGCCTGAGTCGGTCCACACAACTGAGCCGCACCGACAGCTGGGGGTGTGTGATCATACAGTGTAGAGAATGTTTGATGCTGTATATATCCTGCACTGTTCCTACCCAGGGAGTTTGTGATCAGACAGTGTAGAGGGACTTTGATATGTATATAACCTGCACTGACCCTACCCTTGAACTGTTTATCAAACAGTGTACAGAGAGTATGATACTCTATAGATACTGCTCAGTCCCAACGCTGGGAGTGTGTGATCAGGCTGTGTAGAATGATTATGATACTGTATATAACCTGCACTGTCCCTACGCTGGGAGTGTGTGATCAGGCAATGTAGAGGGAGTATGATACTGTATATATCGTGCACTGTCCCTACCCAGGGAGTGTGTGATCATACAATGTAGAGAATGTTTGATATGTATATAACCTGCACTGTCCCTACCCTGGGAGTGTGTGATCAGACAGTGTAGAGGGAGTATTATATTGTATAGATCCTGCACTGTCCTACCCTGTGAGTGTATGATCAGACAGTGTATAGGGAGTTTGATATGTATATAACCTGCACTGTCCCCACCTTGCATGTGTGTGATAGGTCAGTGTAGATTGAGTTTGCTATGTATATAACCTGCACTGTCCCTACACTGGGAGTGTGTGATCAGGCAGTTTAGAGGGAGTTTGATATGTACATATCCTGCACTGTCCCTACCCTTGGATTGTGTGATCAGCCAGTGTAGAGGGAGTATGATACTGTATATAAATTGCACTGTCCCTTCCCTGGGAGTGTGTGATCAGACCGTGTTGAATGAGATTGATATGTATATAACCTGCACTGTCCCTATCCTGGGAGTGTGAGATCAGACAGTGTATAGGGTGATTGATACTGTATATATCCTGCACTGTCCCTACCCTGGGAGTGTGTGATCAGACAGTGTATAGGGTGATTGATACTGTATATATCCTGCACTGTCCCTACCCTGGGAGTGAGTGATCCGAAAATGTAGAGGGAGTATCATGCGGTATATATCCTGCACTGTCCCTACCCTGCGAGTTTGTGATCAGACAGTGTAAAGGAAGTTTGATATGAATATAACATGCACTGTCTCTACGCTGGCAGTGTGTGATCAGACAGTGTAGAGGGAGTATTATATTGTATATATCCTGTTCTGTCCTACCCTCTGACTGTATGATCAGACAGTGTATAGGGAGTTTGATATGCTTATAACCTGCACTGTCCCGACCCTGCATGTGTGTGATCGGAGAGTGTAGAGAGAGTATGATACTGTATATAACCTGCACTGTCCCTACCCAGGGAGCGTGTGATCAGACAGTGTAGAGGGAGTTTGATATGTAAATATATTGCACTGTCCCTACACTGGGAGTGTGTGATCAGACAGTGTAGAGGGAGTATTATATTGTATATATCCTGCACTGTCCTACCCACTGAGTGTATGATCAGACAGTGTACAGGGAGTTTGATATGTTTATAACCTGCACTGTCCCTACCCTGGGAGTGTGTGATCATACAGTGTAGAGAATGTTTGATGCTGTATATATCCTGCACTGTTCCTGCCTGGGGAGTGTGTGATCAGTCACTGTAGAGAATGTTTGATATGTTTATAACCTGCACTGTCCCTACACTGGGAGTGTGTGATCAGGCAGTTTAGAGGGAGTTTGATATGTACATATCCTGCACTGTCCCTACCCTTGGATTGTGTGATCAGCCAGTGTAGAGGGAGTATGATACTGTATATAAATTGCACTGTCCCTTCCCTGGGAGTGTGTGATCAGACCGTGTTGAATGAGATTGATATGTATATAACCTGCACTGTCCCTATCCTGGGAGTGTGAGATCAGACAGTGTATAGGGTGATTGATACTGTATATATCCTGCACTGTCCCTACCCTGGGAGTGTGTGATCAGACAGTGTATAGGGTGATTGATACTGTATATATCCTGCACTGTCCCTACCCTGGGAGTGAGTGATCCGAAAATGTAGAGGGAGTATCATGCGGTATATATCCTGCACTGTCCCTACCCTGCGAGTTTGTGATCAGACAGTGTAAAGGAAGTTTGATATGAATATAACATGCACTGTCTCTACGCTGGCAGTGTGTGATCAGACAGTGTAGAGGGAGTATTATATTGTATATATCCTGTTCTGTCCTACCCTCTGACTGTATGATCAGACAGTGTATAGGGAGTTTGATATGCTTATAACCTGCACTGTCCCGACCCTGCATGTGTGTGATCGGAGAGTGTAGAGAGAGTATGATACTGTATATAACCTGCACTGTCCCTACCCAGGGAGCGTGTGATCAGACCGTGTAGAGGGAGTTTGATATGTAAATATATTGCACTGTCCCTACACTGGGATTGTGTGATCAGACAGTGTAGAGGGAGTATTATATTGTATATATCCTGCACTGTCCTACCCACTGAGTGTATGATCAGACAGTGTACAGGGAGTTTGATATGTTTATAACCTGCACTGTCCCTACCCTGGGAGTGTGTGATCATACAGTGTAGAAAATGTTTGATGCTGTATATATCCTGCACTGTTCCTACCCAGGGAGTTTGTGATCAGACAGTGTAGAGGGACTTTGATATGTATATAACCTGCACTGACCCTACCCTTGAACTGTTTATCAAACAGTGTACAGAGAGTATGATACTCTATAGATACTGCTCAGTCCCAATGCTGGGAGTGTGTGATCAGGCTGTGTAGAATGATTATGATACTGTATATAACCTGCACTGTCCCTACGCTGGGAGTGTGTGATCATACAGTGTAGAGAATGTTTGATATGTATATAACCTGCACTGTCCCTACGCTGGGAGTGTGTGATCAGGCAGTGTAAAGGAAGTTTGATATGAATATAACCTGCACTGTCCCTACCCTGGGAGTGTGTGATCAGGCAGTGTAAAGGAAGTTTGATATGAATATAACATGCACTGTCTCTACGCTGGGAGTGTGTGATCAGACAGTGTAGAGGGAGTATTATATTGTATATATCCTGCACTGTCCTACCCTCTGAGTGTATGATCAGACAGTGTATAGGGAGTTTGATATGCTTATAACCTGCACTGTCCCGACCCTGCATGTGTGTGATCGGAGAGTGTAGAGAGAGTATGATACTGTATATAACCTGCACTGTCCCTACCCAGGGAGCGTGTGATCAGACAGTGTTGAATGAGTTTGATATGTATATAACCTGCACTGTCCCTACCGTGGGAGTGTGTGATCAGACAGTGGAGAGGGAGATTGTTATGTTTATAACTTGTACTGTCCCTACCCTGGGAGTGTGTGATCAGGCAGTCAAGAGGGAGTTTGATATGTAAATATATTGCACTGTACCTACACTGGGAGTGTGTGATTATACAGTGTAGAGAATGTTTGATACTGTATATATCCTGCACTGTTCCTACCCAGGGAGTTTGTGATCAGACAGTTTAGAGGGACTTTGATATGTATATAACCTGCACTGACCCTACCCTTGAACTGTTTATCAAACAGTGTACAGAGAGTATGATACTCTATAGATACTGCTCAGTCCCTACACTGGGAGTGTGTGATCAGGCAATGTAGAGGGAGTATGATACTGTATATATCGTGCACTGTCCCTACCCAGGGAGTGTGTGATCAGACTGTGCATAGGGAGTTTGATATGTATATAACCTGCACTGTCCCTACCCTAGGAGTGTGTGATCAGACAGTCAAGAGGGAGTTTGATATGTATATAACCTGCACTGTCCCGACCCTGGGAGTGTGTGATCAGGCAGTGGAGAGAATGTTTGATGCTGTATATATCCTGCACTGTTCCTACCCTGGGAGTTTGTGATCAGACAGTGTAGAGGGACTTTGATATGTATATAACCTGCACTGACCCTACCCTTGAACTGTTTATCAAACAGTGTACAGAGAGTATGATACTCTATAGATACTGCTCAGTCCCAACGCTGGGAGTGTGTGATCAGGCTGTGTAGAATGATTATGATACTGTATATAACCTGCACTGTCCCTACCCTGGGAGTGTGTGATCAGGCAGTCAAGAGGGAGTTTGATATGTAAATATATTGCACTGTCCCTACACTTTTTTTTTATTACAAAATCCTTTATTACAAATTTCGGTGCTATACAATATATACAAAACAGTGGCAAACACAATTACTGCACTACAAATAGACAATAGACATTACACCAGAATGTTGCCATCTCTATCCACGATGGCATTTACACCCCGCGGAGCCCAACGGTCTCGAAACTCCTCCAAGGCCACTGTGGACTGCGCGTGATCCTTTTCAATAGTTACCCGAGCACGAACATACCCCCTAAACATTGCCAGGCAGTCTGCCCGGGGAGATCCTCCCGCCACCCGTTTCCAAGACCCTCGGATGGCGGATTTCGCCAGCCCCAGGAGCAAGTTGACTAGGACATCCTCATCCCTCCATGCCCCCTTCCTTACTGGATGACCATATATAAACAGGGTGGGACTAAAATGCAGCCAGAAGGCGAGAAGCAGCCCACGCAAATATGCAAAAAGAGGCTGCAGCCTCACACACTCCATGTACATGTGGTACACGGTCTCCTCCAGCCCGCAGAAGTGGCATGCGGGTGGGAAGTCCATGTACAAACTGAAAAACTTATTGCAGGGCACTGCCCTATGCAGTACCCTCCAGCCGAGATCCCCCAGGTGCATGGGAAGAACCCCGGCGTAAAGGGACTTCCAGTGGGGACCCTCCTCACCTCTGGGTGGAAGGACCGACCGCCATGGCGTGTCGGGACTGTGTACAAGGGCAAGGAAGTGGAGGATGTGGAGTAGCAGCCCATACAGATACCTCCTACTTGCATCCCTGAATGGGACTGTGGGTATCGATGAGAGACGGCTCAAGTTGTGCGGACACGGCTCCCGGAGAAGATTGCGGGGTCTGGGCCCGACCAGCAGCTCGGCCTGAGTCGGTCCACACAACTGAGCCGCACCGACAGCTGGGGGTGTGTGATCATACAGTGTAGAGAATGTTTGATGCTGTATATATCCTGCACTGTTCCTACCCAGGGAGTTTGTGATCAGACAGTGTAGAGGGACTTTGATATGTATATAACCTGCACTGACCCTACCCTTGAACTGTTTATCAAACAGTGTACAGAGAGTATGATACTCTATAGATACTGCTCAGTCCCAACGCTGGGAGTGTGTGATCAGGCTGTGTAGAATGATTATGATACTGTATATAACCTGCACTGTCCCTACGCTGGGAGTGTGTGATCAGGCAATGTAGAGGGAGTATGATACTGTATATATCGTGCACTGTCCCTACCCAGGGAGTGTGTGATCATACAATGTAGAGAATGTTTGATATGTATATAACCTGCACTGTCCCTACCCTGGGAGTGTGTGATCAGACAGTGTAGAGGGAGTATTATATTGTATAGATACTGCACTGTCCTACCCTCTGAGTGTATGATCAGACAGTGTATAGGGAGTTTGATATGTATATAACCTGCACTGTCCCCACCTTGCATGTGTGTGATAGGTCAGTGTAGATTGAGTTTGCTATGTATATAACCTGCACTGTCCCTACACTGGGAGTGTGTGATCAGGCAGTTTAGAGGGAGTTTGATATGTACATATCCTGCACTGTCCCTACCCTTGGATTGTGTGATCAGCCAGTGTAGAGGGAGTATGATACTGTATATAAATTGCACTGTCCCTTCCCTGGGAGTGTGTGATCAGACCGTGTTGAATGAGATTGATATGTATATAACCTGCACTGTCCCTATCCTGGGAGTGTGAGATCAGACAGTGTATAGGGTGATTGATACTGTATATATCCTGCACTGTCCCTACCCTGGGAGTGTGTGATCAGACAGTGTATAGGGTGATTGATACTGTATATATCCTGCACTGTCCCTACCCTGGGAGTGAGTGATCCGAAAATGTAGAGGGAGTATCATGCGGTATATATCCTGCACTGTCCCTACCCTGCGAGTTTGTGATCAGACAGTGTAAAGGAAGTTTGATATGAATATAACATGCACTGTCTCTACGCTGGCAGTGTGTGATCAGACAGTGTAGAGGGAGTATTATATTGTATATATCCTGTTCTGTCCTACCCTCTGACTGTATGATCAGACAGTGTATAGGGAGTTTGATATGCTTATAACCTGCACTGTCCCGACCCTGCATGTGTGTGATCGGAGAGTGTAGAGAGAGTATGATACTGTATATAACCTGCACTGTCCCTACCCAGGGAGCGTGTGATCAGACAGTGTAGAGGGAGTTTGATATGTAAATATATTGCACTGTCCCTACACTGGGAGTGTGTGATCAGACAGTGTAGAGGGAGTATTATATTGTATATATCCTGCACTGTCCTACCCACTGAGTGTATGATCAGACAGTGTACAGGGAGTTTGATATGTTTATAACCTGCACTGTCCCTACTCTGGGAGTGTGTGATCATACAGTGTAGAGAATGTTTGATGTTGTATATATCCTGCACTGTTCCTGCCTGGGGAGTGTGTGATCAGTCACTGTAGAGAATGTTTGATATGTTTATAACCTGCACTGTCCCTACACTGGGAGTGTGTGATCAGGCAGTTTAGAGGGAGTTTGATATGTACATATCCTGCACTGTCCCTACCCTTGGATTGTGTGATCAGCCAGTGTAGAGGGAGTATGATACTGTATATAAATTGCACTGTCCCTTCCCTGGGAGTGTGTGATCAGACCGTGTTGAATGAGATTGATATGTATATAACCTGCACTGTCCCTATCCTGGGAGTGTGAGATCAGACAGTGTATAGGGTGATTGATACTGTATATATCCTGCACTGTCCCTACCCTGGGAGTGTGTGATTATACAGTGTAGAGAATGTTTGATACTGTATATATCCTGCACTGTTCCTACCCAGGGAGTTTGTGATCAGACAGTTTAGAGGGACTTTGATATGTATATAACCTGCACTGACCCTACCCTTGAACTGTTTATCAAACAGTGTACAGAGAGTATGATACTCTATAGATACTGCTCAGTCCCTACACTGGGAGTGTGTGATCAGGCAATGTAGAGGGAGTATGATACTGTATATATCGTGCACTGTCCCTACCCAGGGAGTGTGTGATCAGACTGTGCATAGGGAGTTTGATATGTATATAACCTGCACTGTCCCTACCCTAGGAGTGTGTGATCAGACAGTCAAGAGGGAGTTTGATATGTATATAACCTGCACTGTCCCGACCCTGGGAGTGTGTGATCAGGCAGTGGAGAGAATGTTTGATGCTGTATATATCCTGCACTGTTCCTACCCTGGGAGTTTGTGATCAGACAGTGTAGAGGGACTTTGATATGTATATAACCTGCACTGACCCTACCCTTGAACTGTTTATCAAACAGTGTACAGAGAGTATGATACTCTATAGATACTGCTCAGTCCCAACGCTGGGAGTGTGTGATCAGGCTGTGTAGAATGATTATGATACTGTATATAACCTGCACTGTCCCTACCCTGGGAGTGTGTGATCAGGCAGTCAAGAGGGAGTTTGATATGTAAATATATTGCACTGTCCCTACACTTTTTTTTTATTACAAAATCCTTTATTACAAATTTCGGTGCTATACAATATATACAAAACAGTGGCAAACACAATTACTGCACTACAAATAGACAATAGACATTACACCAGAATGTTGCCATCTCTATCCACGATGGCATTTACACCCCGCGGAGCCCAACGGTCTCGAAACTCCTCCAAGGCCACTGTGGACTGCGCGTGATCCTTTTCAATAGTTACCCGAGCACGAACATACCCCCTAAACATTGCCAGGCAGTCTGCCCGGGGAGATCCTCCCGCCACCCGTTTCCAAGACCCTCGGATGGCGGATTTCGCCAGCCCCAGGAGCAAGTTGACTAGGACATCCTCATCCCTCCATGCCCCCTTCCTTACTGGATGACCATATATAAACAGGGTGGGACTAAAATGCAGCCAGAAGGCGAGAAGCAGCCCACGCAAATATGCAAAAAGAGGCTGCAGCCTCACACACTCCATGTACATGTGGTACACGGTCTCCTCCAGCCCGCAGAAGTGGCATGCGGGTGGGAAGTCCATGTACAAACTGAAAAACTTATTGCAGGGCACTGCCCTATGCAGTACCCTCCAGCCGAGATCCCCCAGGTGCATGGGAAGAACCCCGGCGTAAAGGGACTTCCAGTGGGGACCCTCCTCACCTCTGGGTGGAAGGACCGACCGCCATGGCGTGTCGGGACTGTGTACAAGGGCAAGGAAGTGGAGGATGTGGAGTAGCAGCCCATACAGATACCTCCTACTTGCATCCCTGAATGGGACTGTGGGTATCGATGAGAGACGGCTCAAGTTGTGCGGACACGGCTCCCGGAGAAGATTGCGGGGTCTGGGCCCGACCAGCAGCTCGGCCTGAGTCGGTCCACACAACTGAGCCGCACCGACAGCTGGGGGTGTGTGATCATACAGTGTAGAGAATGTTTGATGCTGTATATATCCTGCACTGTTCCTACCCAGGGAGTTTGTGATCAGACAGTGTAGAGGGACTTTGATATGTATATAACCTGCACTGACCCTACCCTTGAACTGTTTATCAAACAGTGTACAGAGAGTATGATACTCTATAGATACTGCTCAGTCCCAACGCTGGGAGTGTGTGATCAGGCTGTGTAGAATGATTATGATACTGTATATAACCTGCACTGTCCCTACGCTGGGAGTGTGTGATCAGGCAATGTAGAGGGAGTATGATACTGTATATATCGTGCACTGTCCCTACCCAGGGAGTGTGTGATCATACAATGTAGAGAATGTTTGATATGTATATAACCTGCACTGTCCCTACCCTGGGAGTGTGTGATCAGACAGTGTAGAGGGAGTATTATATTGTATAGATACTGCACTGTCCTACCCTCTGAGTGTATGATCAGACAGTGTATAGGGAGTTTGATATGTATATAACCTGCACTGTCCCCACCTTGCATGTGTGTGATAGGTCAGTGTAGATTGAGTTTGCTATGTATATAACCTGCACTGTCCCTACACTGGGAGTGTGTGATCAGGCAGTTTAGAGGGAGTTTGATATGTACATATCCTGCACTGTCCCTACCCTTGGATTGTGTGATCAGCCAGTGTAGAGGGAGTATGATACTGTATATAAATTGCACTGTCCCTTCCCTGGGAGTGTGTGATCAGACCGTGTTGAATGAGATTGATATGTATATAACCTGCACTGTCCCTATCCTGGGAGTGTGAGATCAGACAGTGTATAGGGTGATTGATACTGTATATATCCTGCACTGTCCCTACCCTGGGAGTGTGTGATCAGACAGTGTATAGGGTGATTGATACTGTATATATCCTGCACTGTCCCTACCCTGGGAGTGAGTGATCCGAAAATGTAGAGGGAGTATCATGCGGTATATATCCTGCACTGTCCCTACCCTGCGAGTTTGTGATCAGACAGTGTAAAGGAAGTTTGATATGAATATAACATGCACTGTCTCTACGCTGGCAGTGTGTGATCAGACAGTGTAGAGGGAGTATTATATTGTATATATCCTGTTCTGTCCTACCCTCTGACTGTATGATCAGACAGTGTATAGGGAGTTTGATATGCTTATAACCTGCACTGTCCCGACCCTGCATGTGTGTGATCGGAGAGTGTAGAGAGAGTATGATACTGTATATAACCTGCACTGTCCCTACCCAGGGAGCGTGTGATCAGACAGTGTAGAGGGAGTTTGATATGTAAATATATTGCACTGTCCCTACACTGGGAGTGTGTGATCAGACAGTGTAGAGGGAGTATTATATTGTATATATCCTGCACTGTCCTACCCACTGAGTGTATGATCAGACAGTGTACAGGGAGTTTGATATGTTTATAACCTGCACTGTCCCTACCCTGGGAGTGTGTGATCATACAGTGTAGAGAATGTTTGATGCTGTATATATCCTGCACTGTTCCTGCCTGGGGAGTGTGTGATCAGTCACTGTAGAGAATGTTTGATATGTTTATAACCTGCACTGTCCCTACACTGGGAGTGTGTGATCAGGCAGTTTAGAGGGAGTTTGATATGTACATATCCTGCACTGTCCCTACCCTTGGATTGTGTGATCAGCCAGTGTAGAGGGAGTATGATACTGTATATAAATTGCACTGTCCCTTCCCTGGGAGTGTGTGATCAGACCGTGTTGAATGAGATTGATATGTATATAACCTGCACTGTCCCTATCCTGGGAGTGTGAGATCAGACAGTGTATAGGGTGATTGATACTGTATATATCCTGCACTGTCCCTACCCTGGGAGTGTGTGATCAGACAGTGTATAGGGTGATTGATACTGTATATATCCTGCACTGTCCCTACCCTGGGAGTGAGTGATCCGAAAATGTAGAGGGAGTATCATGCGGTATATATCCTGCACTGTCCCTACCCTGCGAGTTTGTGATCAGACAGTGTAAAGGAAGTTTGATATGAATATAACATGCACTGTCTCTACGCTGGCAGTGTGTGATCAGACAGTGTAGAGGGAGTATTATATTGTATATATCCTGTTCTGTCCTACCCTCTGACTGTATGATCAGACAGTGTATAGGGAGTTTGATATGCTTATAACCTGCACTGTCCCGACCCTGCATGTGTGTGATCGGAGAGTGTAGAGAGAGTATGATACTGTATATAACCTGCACTGTCCCTACCCAGGGAGCGTGTGATCAGACAGTGTAGAGGGAGTTTGATATGTAAATATATTGCACTGTCCCTACACTGGGAGTGTGTGATCAGACAGTGTAGAGGGAGTATTATATTGTATATATCCTGCACTGTCCTACCCACTGAGTGTATGATCAGACAGTGTACAGGGAGTTTGATATGTTTATAACCTGCACTGTCCCTACCCTGGGAGTGTGTGATCATACAGTGTAGAGAATGTTTGATGCTGTATATATCCTGCACTGTTCCTACCCAGGGAGTTTGTGATCAGACAGTGTAGAGGGACTTTGATATGTATATAACCTGCACTGACCCTACCCTTGAACTGTTTATCAAACAGTGTACAGAGAGTATGATACTCTATAGATACTGCTCAGTCCCAATGCTGGGAGTGTGTGATCAGGCTGTGTAGAATGATTATGATACTGTATATAACCTGCACTGTCCCTACGCTGGGAGTGTGTGATCATACAGTGTAGAGAATGTTTGATATGTATATAACCTGCACTGTCCCTACGCTGGGAGTGTGTGATCAGGCAGTGTAAAGGAAGTTTGATATGAATATAACCTGCACTGTCCCTACCCTGGGAGTGTGTGATCAGGCAGTGTAAAGGAAGTTTGATATGAATATAACATGCACTGTCTCTACGCTGGGAGTGTGTGATCAGACAGTGTAGAGGGAGTATTATATTGTATATATCCTGCACTGTCCTACCCTCTGAGTGTATGATCAGACAGTGTATAGGGAGTTTGATATGCTTATAACCTGCACTGTCCCGACCCTGCATGTGTGTGATCGGAGAGTGTAGAGAGAGTATGATACTGTATATAACCTGCACTGTCCCTACCCAGGGAGCGTGTGATCAGACAGTGTTGAATGAGTTTGATATGTATATAACCTGCACTGTCCCTACCGTGGGAGTGTGTGATCAGACAGTGGAGAGGGAGATTGTTATGTTTATAACTTGTACTGTCCCTACCCTGGGAGTGTGTGATCAGGCAGTCAAGAGGGAGTTTGATATGTAAATATATTGCACTGTCCCTACACTGGGAGTGTGTGATTATACAGTAGAGAATGTTTGATACTGTATATATCCTGCACTGTTCCTACCCAGGGAGTTTGTGATCATACAGTTTAGAGGGACTTTGATATGTATATAACCTGCACTGACCCTACCCTTGAACTGTTTATCAAACAGTGTACAGAGAGTATGATACACTATAGATACTGCTCAGTCCCAACGCTGGGAATGTGTGATCAGGCTGTGTAGAATGATTATGATACTGTATATAACCTGCACTGTCCCTACGCTGGGAGTGTGTGATCATACAATGTAGAGAATGTTTGATATGTATATAACCTGCACTGTCCCTACCCTGGGAGTGTGTGATCAGAGAGTCAAGAGGGAGTTTGATATGTAAATATATTGCACTGTCCCTACACTGGGAGTGTGTGATCAGGCAGTGTAGAGGGAGTATGATACTGTAGATATCGTGCACTGTCCCTACTCTGAGACTGTGTGATCATACAATGTAGAGAATGTTTGATATGTATATAACCTGCACTGTCCCTACCCTGGGAGTGTGTGATCAGACAGTCAAGAGGGAGTTTGATATGTAAATATATTGCACTGTCCCTACACTGGGAGTGTGTGATCAGGCAGTGTAGAGGGAGTATGATACTGTAGATATCGTGCACTGTCCCTACTCTGGGACTGTGTGATCATACAATGTAGAGAATGTTTGATATGTATATAACCTGCACTGTCCCTACCCTGGGAGTGTGTGATCATACAATGTAGAGAATGTTTGATATGTATATAACCTGCACTGTCCCTACACTGGGAGTGTGTTATCATACAGTGTAGAGAATGTTTGATGCTGTATATATCCTGCACTGTTCCTACCCAGGGAGTTTGTGATCAGACAGTGTAGAGGGAGTATGATACTGTATATAAATTGCACTGTCCCTTCCCTGGGAGTGTGTGATCAGACAGTGTAGAGGGACTTTGATATGTATATAACCTGCACTGACCCTACCCTTGAACTGTTTATCAAACAGTGTACAGAGAGTATGATACTCTATAGATACTGCTCAGTCCCAACGCTGGGAGTGTGTGATCAGGCTGTGTAGAATGATTATGATACTGTATATAACCTGCACTGTCCCTACCCTGGGAGTGTGTGATCAGGCAGTCAAGAGGGAGTTTGATATGTAAATATATTGCACTGTCCCTACACTTTTTTTTTATTACAAAATCCTTTATTACAAATTTCGGTGCTATACAATATATACAAAACAGTGGCAAACACAATTACTGCACTACAAATAGACAATAGACATTACACCAGAATGTTGCCATCTCTATCCACGATGGCATTTACACCCCGCGGAGCCCAACGGTCTCGAAACTCCTCCAAGGCCACTGTGGACTGCGCGTGATCCTTTTCAATAGTTACCCGAGCACGAACATACCCCCTAAACATTGCCAGGCAGTCTGCCCGGGGAGATCCTCCCGCCACCCGTTTCCAAGACCCTCGGATGGCGGATTTCGCCAGCCCCAGGAGCAAGTTGACTAGGACATCCTCATCCCTCCATGCCCCCTTCCTTACTGGATGACCATATATAAACAGGGTGGGACTAAAATGCAGCCAGAAGGCGAGAAGCAGCCCACGCAAATATGCAAAAAGAGGCTGCAGCCTCACACACTCCATGTACATGTGGTACACGGTCTCCTCCAGCCCGCAGAAGTGGCATGCGGGTGGGAAGTCCATGTACAAACTGAAAAACTTATTGCAGGGCACTGCCCTATGCAGTACCCTCCAGCCGAGATCCCCCAGGTGCATGGGAAGAACCCCGGCGTAAAGGGACTTCCAGTGGGGACCCTCCTCACCTCTGGGTGGAAGGACCGACCGCCATGGCGTGTCGGGACTGTGTACAAGGGCAAGGAAGTGGAGGATGTGGAGTAGCAGCCCATACAGATACCTCCTACTTGCATCCCTGAATGGGACTGTGGGTATCGATGAGAGACGGCTCAAGTTGTGCGGACACGGCTCCCGGAGAAGATTGCGGGGTCTGGGCCCGACCAGCAGCTCGGCCTGAGTCGGTCCACACAACTGAGCCGCACCGACAGCTGGGGGTGTGTGATCATACAGTGTAGAGAATGTTTGATGCTGTATATATCCTGCACTGTTCCTACCCAGGGAGTTTGTGATCAGACAGTGTAGAGGGACTTTGATATGTATATAACCTGCACTGACCCTACCCTTGAACTGTTTATCAAACAGTGTACAGAGAGTATGATACTCTATAGATACTGCTCAGTCCCAACGCTGGGAGTGTGTGATCAGGCTGTGTAGAATGATTATGATACTGTATATAACCTGCACTGTCCCTACGCTGGGAGTGTGTGATCAGGCAATGTAGAGGGAGTATGATACTGTATATATCGTGCACTGTCCCTACCCAGGGAGTGTGTGATCATACAATGTAGAGAATGTTTGATATGTATATAACCTGCACTGTCCCTACCCTGGGAGTGTGTGATCAGACAGTGTAGAGGGAGTATTATATTGTATAGATCCTGCACTGTCCTACCCTCTGAGTGTATGATCAGACAGTGTATAGGGAGTTTGATATGTATATAACCTGCACTGTCCCCACCTTGCATGTGTGTGATAGGTCAGTGTAGATTGAGTTTGCTATGTATATAACCTGCACTGTCCCTACACTGGGAGTGTGTGATCAGGCAGTTTAGAGGGAGTTTGATATGTACATATCCTGCACTGTCCCTACCCTTGGATTGTGTGATCAGCCAGTGTAGAGGGAGTATGATACTGTATATAAATTGCACTGTCCCTTCCCTGGGAGTGTGTGATCAGACCGTGTTGAATGAGATTGATATGTATATAACCTGCACTGTCCCTATCCTGGGAGTGTGAGATCAGACAGTGTATAGGGTGATTGATACTGTATATATCCTGCACTGTCCCTACCCTGGGAGTGTGTGATCAGACAGTGTATAGGGTGATTGATACTGTATATATCCTGCACTGTCCCTACCCTGGGAGTGAGTGATCCGAAAATGTAGAGGGAGTATCATGCGGTATATATCCTGCACTGTCCCTACCCTGCGAGTTTGTGATCAGACAGTGTAAAGGAAGTTTGATATGAATATAACATGCACTGTCTCTACGCTGGCAGTGTGTGATCAGACAGTGTAGAGGGAGTATTATATTGTATATATCCTGTTCTGTCCTACCCTCTGACTGTATGATCAGACAGTGTATAGGGAGTTTGATATGCTTATAACCTGCACTGTCCCGACCCTGCATGTGTGTGATCGGAGAGTGTAGAGAGAGTATGATACTGTATATAACCTGCACTGTCCCTACCCAGGGAGCGTGTGATCAGACAGTGTAGAGGGAGTTTGATATGTAAATATATTGCACTGTCCCTACACTGGGAGTGTGTGATCAGACAGTGTAGAGGGAGTATTATATTGTATATATCCTGCACTGTCCTACCCACTGAGTGTATGATCAGACAGTGTACAGGGAGTTTGATATGTTTATAACCTGCACTGTCCCTACCCTGGGAGTGTGTGATCATACAGTGTAGAGAATGTTTGATGCTGTATATATCCTGCACTGTTCCTGCCTGGGGAGTGTGTGATCAGTCACTGTAGAGAATGTTTGATATGTTTATAACCTGCACTGTCCCTACACTGGGAGTGTGTGATCAGGCAGTTTAGAGGGAGTTTGATATGTACATATCCTGCACTGTCCCTACCCTTGGATTGTGTGATCAGCCAGTGTAGAGGGAGTATGATACTGTATATAAATTGCACTGTCCCTTCCCTGGGAGTGTGTGATCAGACCGTGTTGAATGAGATTGATATGTATATAACCTGCACTGTCCCTATCCTGGGAGTGTGAGATCAGACAGTGTATAGGGTGATTGATACTGTATATATCCTGCACTGTCCCTACCCTGGGAGTGTGTGATCAGACAGTGTATAGGGTGATTGATACTGTATATATCCTGCACTGTCCCTACCCTGGGAGTGAGTGATCCGAAAATGTAGAGGGAGTATCATGCGGTATATATCCTGCACTGTCCCTACCCTGCGAGTTTGTGATCAGACAGTGTAAAGGAAGTTTGATATGAATATAACATGCACTGTCTCTACGCTGGCAGTGTGTGATCAGACAGTGTAGAGGGAGTATTATATTGTATATATCCTGTTCTGTCCTACCCTCTGACTGTATGATCAGACAGTGTATAGGGAGTTTGATATGCTTATAACCTGCACTGTCCCGACCCTGCATGTGTGTGATCGGAGAGTGTAGAGAGAGTATGATACTGTATATAACCTGCACTGTCCCTACCCAGGGAGCGTGTGATCAGACAGTGTAGAGGGAGTTTGATATGTAAATATATTGCACTGTCCCTACACTGGGAGTGTGTGATCAGACAGTGTAGAGGGAGTATTATATTGTATATATCCTGCACTGTCCTACCCACTGAGTGTATGATCAGACAGTGTACAGGGAGTTTGATATGTTTATAACCTGCACTGTCCCTACCCTGGGAGTGTGTGATCATACAGTGTAGAGAATGTTTGATGCTGTATATATCCTGCACTGTTCCTACCCAGGGAGTTTGTGATCAGACAGTGTAGAGGGACTTTGATATGTATATAACCTGCACTGACCCTACCCTTGAACTGTTTATCAAACAGTGTACAGAGAGTATGATACTCTATAGATACTGCTCAGTCCCAATGCTGGGAGTGTGTGATCAGGCTGTGTAGAATGATTATGATACTGTATATAACCTGCACTGTCCCTACGCTGGGAGTGTGTGATCATACAGTGTAGAGAATGTTTGATATGTATATAACCTGCACTGTCCCTACGCTGGGAGTGTGTGATCAGGCAGTGTAAAGGAAGTTTGATATGAATATAACCTGCACTGTCCCTACCCTGGGAGTGTGTGATCAGGCAGTGTAAAGGAAGTTTGATATGAATATAACATGCACTGTCTCTACGCTGGGAGTGTGTGATCAGACAGTGTAGAGGGAGTATTATATTGTATATATCCTGCACTGTCCTACCCTCTGAGTGTATGATCAGACAGTGTATAGGGAGTTTGATATGCTTATAACCTGCACTGTCCCTACCCTGGGAGTGTGTGATCATACAATGTAGAGAATGTTTGATATGTATATAACCTGCACTGTCCCTACACTGGGAGTGTGTTATCATACAGTGTAGAGAATGTTTGATGCTGTATATATCCTGCACTGTTCCTACCCAGGGAGTTTGTGATCAGACAGTGTAGAGGGAGTATGATACTGTATATAAATTGCACTGTCCCTTCCCTGGGAGTGTGTGATCAGACAGTGTAGAG
>NC_082716.1:101322351-101339851 GCF_030144855.1 Hypanus sabinus | reverse complement strand
TTGACCTTAAAGTAGGCTACAAGGTCGGCATAACATTGTGAGCCAAAGCGACTGTACTGGGCTGTAATGACAGACAGACAGATATACTTTATTGATCCCGAGGGAAATTGGGTTCCGTTACAGTCGCACCAACCAAGAATAGTGTAGAAATATAGCAATATAAAACAATAAGTAATTAAATAATAATAAGTAAATTATGCCAAGTGGAGATAAGTGGAGGACTGGCCTATTGTCTCAGGGTGTCTGACACTCCGAGGGAGGAGTTGTAAAGTTTGATGGCCACAGGCAGGAATGACTTCCTATGACACTCAGTGTTGCATCTCGGTGGAATGAGTCTCCGGCTGAATGTACTCCTGTGCCTAACCAGTACATTCTGGAGTGGATGGGAGACATTGTCCAAGATGGCATGCAACCTGGACACCATCCTCTTTTCAGATACCACCATCAGAGAGTCCAATTCTGCTCCGACAACATCACTGGCCTTACGAATGAGTTTGCTGATTCTGTTGGTGTCTGCTACCCTCAGCCTGCTGACCAAGCACACAACAGCAAACATGATAGAACTGGCCACCACAGACTCGTAGAACATCCTCAGCATCGTCCGGCAGATGTTAAAGGACCTCAGTCTCCTCAGGAAGTCGA
Organism: Hypanus sabinus; assembly: GCF_030144855.1. Lineage (NCBI taxonomy): Eukaryota > Metazoa > Chordata > Chondrichthyes > Myliobatiformes > Dasyatidae > Hypanus > Hypanus sabinus. The sequence continues at coordinate 101,339,209 of NC_082716.1, read as the reverse complement.
GACATTCTCTGTTCTGTGTTTTATGAGTCTTTACTAACATTTTAATGCTGGTTACCAATACCCAGCATGACCCTGGTTAACATCTTCCACAGAAACGCAGACAGTGAACAGACGAGAGCAATAAATGATCTGTTCAAACTGGACTGAACATTATTCTGTGCTCACCTATTACCCCTCAGATTGGATTAGTATTGAGCTGTTTTCTTGTTCATTTTTCAATGCCTCCCATTGAGCCAATTTACAGAAAATTACTGGGTGGACAGATTGGAAGCTGAGTACTTTATCAATACACATTGTCCCTTCTTGATAACTGGTCAATAGATTACTCGATGTAAAGACAAGAGATGACTAGATAGATTTCACAGGAAGAGAAGGGTCGATTATGCTGTTGAATTCTGAAATTAGTGACAAACAATTTGTTTCAATTTTTCATTTGGTAGAGGATAGCTTCAGTCTATACTTAGGAAAAAACAGAGCTTTTAGTGATGAAATAACAGAGTGTTTTAAATGACAAACTCTGACAAAGTCCAGTAACAACTAGGCTCTGGCTGCATCACAGCCTGGTATGGAAACACCAATTCCCTGGAACAAAGAAGACGACAAAAAAGTATTGATGCAGCCCGGTCACTGAGCACATCTACATGGAGTGCGGTCGCAAGAAATCAGCATCCATCATCAAACCACAGCCCCCCCACACAAGCTATTCTCTCTTCTTGCTGCTGTCATCAGGAAGGAGGTAGAGGAGCCTCAAAACCCACACGACCAGGTTCAGGAACAGTTATTACCCCACAACCATCAGGCTCCCGAACCAGTGTGGATAACTTTACTCACCTCAATCAGCCTCAGGTCCCACACCACCAGGTTCAGGAACAGTTATTTCCCCACAACCATCAGGCTCCTGAACCAGTGTGGATAACTTCACTCACCACAATGAGCCTCAGGTCCCACACCACCAGGTTCAGGAACAGTTATTACCCCACAACCATCAGGCCCCTGAACCAGTGTGGATAACTTCACTCACCACAATGAGCCTCAGGTCCCACACCACCAGGTTCAGGAACAGTTATTACCCCACAACCATCAGGCCCCTGAACCAGTGTGGATAACTTCACTCACCACAATGAGCCTCAGGTCCCACACCACCAGGTTCAGGAACAGTTATTACCCCTCAACCGTCAGGCTCCTGAACCAGTGTGGATAACTTCACTCACCACAATGAGCCTCAGGTCCCACACCACCAGGTTCAGGAACAGTTATTACCTCACAATCATCAGGCTCCTGAACCAGTGTGGATAACTTCACTCACCACAATGAGCCTCAGGTCCCACACCACCAGGTTCAGGAACAGTTATTACCTCACAACCATCAGGCTCCTGAACCAGTGTGGATAACTTCACTCACCACAATGGGCCTCAGGTCCCACACCACCAGGTTTGGGAACAGTTATTACGCCACAACCATCAGGCTCCTGGACCAGTGTGGATAACTTCACTCACCACATTGAGCCTCAGGTCCCACATCACCAGGTTCGGGAACAGTTATTACGCCACAACCATCAGGCTCCTGGACCAGTGTGGATAACTTCACTCACCACAATGAGCCTCAGGTCCCACACCACCAGGTTCAGGAACAGTTATTACCCCTCAACAATCAGGCTCCTGAACCAGTGTGAATAACTTTACTCACCACAATGAGCCTCAGATCCCACACCACCAGGTTCAGGAACAGTTATTACCCCACAACAATCAGGCTCTTGAACCAGAGGAGATAACTTCACTCAACTTCACAAATCCCATCACTGAATTTTTTTCCATAATCTAGGGGCCCACTTACAAGGACACTTAAGCTTATAAGACATTAAGAATTAGACAATTTAGCCCATTGAGATTGCTTTGCCATTTTAACATGGCTGATACATTTCCCTGTTAGTACCAGACTCTTGCCATCTCCCCAATGTATTATCCACTGACTAGAATGCTCTAATCAAGAATCTATCAACCTTAAATAAACCCAATGGCCTGGCCTCCACAGCTGCCTGTGGCAACAAATTCCACTGATTTACCACTTTCTTACTAAAGAACTTTCTCTTCACCTCCATTGTAAATGGTCGTTTTTCTATTCTGGGGTTGTGTTTGTGGTGATATCAAATGTAAGAGTGTGATTGGAGAGAGTTCTGAGCATGCACAGAAATGATAGAAAGATCTGGAAGCATGGCGCTGTAAGACACGTGTGGTTGTTGTTAAATAAAAGTTCTATTTCTTCCAGAATATGGTTCGTTATTAGTAACCCATGGTATGTATTAATATAAAGAACACAACATGGTGTCAGAAGTTGGTCTGGAAGAATAATACATGATCTAACATGGGAGAATCGAAGATAAGCGAAAAGAGTTTGAACTGTTTTGGCGTGCTAACAGTTTTGGAAATGGAAGGGATGCAATCCTCACCGACACTTAAGCAACGTTTTGAATTATATGTATCGGCAATCGGACTGGATCAAAAACTGGAAAAAACAACAGGTGCGCCTGTACTCCACGTAATAGGTGATGACGCAATTGAGGTATATAACCATTGTACTTTTGAAAATGGAGGTGGTTTAAACTTAAAATTGATAATGAAGCATTTTGAAGCATTTTGTGTACCGAAGCGTAATGTGATGTCTGAGAGGTATAGATTTTTTACATGTAAGCAGAGCACTGGCAAAACTATTGATCAATATGTTACTGAGTTGAGACACCGGAGTTAAACATGCAAATTTGGAGAACTGACAGACTTTCTCATTAAGACAGAACTGTTTGTGGCATTCTGGATAATGGTCTGACAGAAAGACTGATAAGAGAACAAGACATAGATTTGGAAAAAGCTTTGATGCTCTGCAAAGCTCCAGAAACAGTGACGTCACAGGCTAAAGAACTTTTCATTGAGAGGCACAACATAGACGCTGTGAGAAAGCGCAAACATATTAGAAAAAAAAATTAAACAAAAACAAAAATGACAGAGAGCAAGACGTCATCTGAGAGAAAAAAGCTATGTGATTGCTGTGGGCAGCAGCATTGGCCAAAAAAGTGTCCAGTGTATGGGAAAATGTGCAATGACTGCAGTAAGAGTAATTATTTTTCACCCTGTTGCAGAAGTAGAAAGAAAATAAAACACGTAAATGCAGAGCTTGAAAATGAACTTGGTGAGTTTTATATAGATGTACTTTGTGAAAACAAACAAAGTAGGAATGACTGGACTATTTCATTACAAGTGAACCAAAACAATATTCTGTTTAAACTTGATACTGGAGCACAAGTAAATGTTCTTACAGAATCTGAGTTTACTGCATTAAAGCCAAGACCAAAGTTCCATAAGACAAATATAAAAGTGACTGGGTATTCAGGTGCAAACAATCCAGTTAAAGGAACTTGTGTGGCAAAGGTACCACACAAAAATATTGTGCACACACTTTCAGTTCTGGTGGTGCCAAGGAATGTACAGTCAATACTGGGTTTATCTGCCTGAGAGAGACTGAATTTGGTGAAAGGAACCTTAGTCCAGGACAGTGACACAGAGTCAGAATACAGTGACTTGATGAAAGGGTATGAGAACTTGTTCAAAGGGATTGTTTGTCTTCCAGGAGAGCACACGATTAAAATTGACAACAAAGTGCCACCTGTAGTACATCCATGTAGAAAAGTGCCTTTTTCATTACGTCATCAACTGAAAACAGAGCTTGACAGAATGGAATGGCTAGAAATCATAAAATAGGATCCCAGACCCATCCCTTTGTTACCAGCATCTGATAAATCATTGCCACCAAAACCAGGAGTTGCAATTTTGCCCTCTGGAAGTAACGCACATGTGTCGATGGGCCATGCATTCCATCACAATCTTACCTCTGCAGGAGGACAAAGGCCAAGCTTGCCAGTACAGTACGATATTGATCTGAAGCCAAAGAGTGACAAGGATCATGATCCAATTGAAGAAGTGAAAGCACAAGTGAAGGAATTGAGAAGTTTTATTGAAATGATGAAGTCTCACCATAAAAAAGAGATTACACAATTAATGAATGAATTAGATGAAGAAAAGAAGATTCGTGTTTTGTTACAAATGAAAGTGGAAGGAATTAAGAAAGCTACAGTACTTTAAGAAGCACAACCCAAGTCATACATGGTCCAAACAGAAGAAGGAACAGTCTTACGAAGAAATCGCAAAGACCTCAAGAAAGAGCCAAATTCAGAGTTTCAGTTAACTGATGAAGACCAGACAAAACATGGAAATAAGAACAAAACACAAGAACTCTGTGAACCACTGAGAAGGTCTACCCGTGTTCACAGACCCCCAGAGGGACTGATAGAGACATGTTAAATTATGCATTTGCTCCGTTCAATGTTGCTGTTTGTTTTTCTTTTTAAGGAAAGGAGGATGTGGTGATATCACACATAAGAACGTGAATGGAGAGAGTTCTGAGCATGTACGGAAATGATAGAAAGATCTGGAAGCATGACATTGTAAGATACATGTGGTTGTTGTCAAATAAAAATTCTATTTCTTCCAGAATATGGTTCGTTATTAGAAACCCACGGTACATATTAACATAAAGAAGACAACGGTGTCCACTGGTCTTAGACTGTCCTGCCACAAGAAACTTCTTCTCCACATCCACTGTCCTGAGGCCATTCAACAATTGATAGATTTCAGTGAGATCCCCCATTCCAGTGAGTACAGACCAAGAGCCATCAAACGCTCCTCATATGTTAAAATTTTCGGTCCTAGAAACATTTTCGTGAACGGCGTTTGAACCCTCTCCAATGTCAGCACATCTTTTTTTTTATTAGTTTTTTTATGCATTTTCTACATCGCTACCAATAGAAAAAAAAAACAAATCAAAATGAAGAACATTAATACAGTGCAAAAATAAACATACAATAATAATATAATACAAAAAAGATAATTGAGAAAGCACCCAAATTGAAGACATGTAAAATTAGTATCCTCCCCAAGCCCTGCAACAAAAAAAACTCCAGACCAGCCACAACACAATATAGAGAGTATAAATCAGGACATACAAACCCCCAAAACTGTAAATACACTTAAAAACAGAAGATAATAATGCCTACTACCAAAAAAAAAAGAGCTGAAAGCAAGGGACCGAAAAAAAAACCTTAGTTAAGAGGAAGGTTATGAAAGTACTCACATCTTTTCTAAGATAATGGGCCCAAAACTGCTCACAATACTCCGTGTGATCTCACCAGTGCTTTATAAAGCCTTAACATAACCATCCTTGAAATATTCACGTCCTCTTGAAATGAATGCTAACGTTGTATTTGCCTTCCTCACCACAGACTCAATCTACAAATTACCCTTTAGGGAATCCTGCAAAAGGACTCTAAATCTTCATCTCATGTTCTCAATATTTATTGCTTATTTATTTACTTAACTATTTATTATGATTAATTATTGTTTTTTTTTAATTTACCTTTCGGTTTTACGTTTTGCTGTAAATTGCTGTTGTTAACTGGTTGTTTGTCTGTCCTGTTGGGGGATGGCTTTCATTGATTTTATTTTCTGTGATTGATTCAATCTCTTGTATTTACTATGATTGCCTACAAGAAAACTTCAGGGTTGTATATATTGGCATAAAATTATTTTGTGCTTTGAGTAGCTAGAATTAAGTCCCTTTTCAACTTACAGCATCACGGTTTGTGTATGGGAACTAAGGATGCTCTCCATACCAAATTCACATTGGCAGACGGATCCAGACACTGCCTCACAAGGAGACACAGAGTTTTAAATGGTTCAGTTTGAATCAATTTAATATCAGAGAATGTGTACAGTATACAGTCTGATATTCATACTCTCCACAGCCAGCCACGAAACTGAGAAAAATCCCAAAAGATTGAATGATAAAAACATCAAAACCTCAAAGCCCCTTTCCCCTCATGCACAAGAAGCAAAAATGTGACAACCAGAAATATATTGCTTCTCCTTCATCAACCAAAATCCTAGAACTTCCTCCCCACCAGAGACGCACCTTCACCAGCGATTTGCGAAGATGACTCACCACCACCAACACCCCCCCCCCCGACCCTCTCATGGGCAGTGAGAATAGGGCAATAATTGTTGGTCCATGCAAACAATGGTAACAGATTGGAATAGAGTGGACAGGAAATTTCACAGCATGGAAGCTTGAGCTCATCTACATGCTGCGTTGTCACGGGAAAGCATTATCGGGACCCTCACAAGCCAGGTCATGCTCTCTTCTCACTGCTGCCATCAGGAAGAAGGTACAGGGGCCTCAGGACTCACACCACCAGGTACAGAAACAGTTATTACCCCTCAACAATCAGGCTCTTAAACAAGAGGGGATAACTACACATCTTCACTTGCCCATCATTGAAATGTTCCCACAACCCATCCACTCATTTTCAAGGACTTTTCATCTCACATTCTCAATATTTATTTCTTATTTATTTAATAGAAGTATAGAAACATGGAAATGCTGCAGCACAATACAGGCCCTTTGGCCCACGAAGTTGTGCTGAACATGGCCCTACCTAGGCTTACCCATAGCCCTCTATTTTACTAAGCTCCGTGTATCTATCCAAAAGTCTCTTAAAAGACCCTATCATATCTGCCTCCACCACCGTTGCCGGCAGCCCATTCCATGCACTCACCACTCAGAGTTAAAAAGCTTACCCTGACATCTCTTCTGTACCAACTCCCCGGCACCTTAAACCTGTGTCCTCTTGTGGCAACCATTTCAGCCCTGGGAAAAAGCCTCTGACTATTCACACAATCAATGCTTCTCATTATCTTATACACCTTTATCAGGTCACCTCTCATCCTCTGTCACTCCAAGGGGAAAATGCCAAGTTCACTCAACCTATTCTCATAAGACATGCTCCCCAATCCAGGCAACATCCTTGCAAATCTCCTCTGCACCCTTTCAATGGCTTCCACATCCTTCCTGTAGTGAGGTGAACAGAACTGAACACAGTACTCCAAGTGGGGTCTGACCAGGGTCCTATATAGCTGCAACATTACCTCTCGGCTCCTAAATTCAATTCCACAATTGATGAAGGCCAATGCACCATACGTCTTCTTAACCACAGAGTCAACCTGCGCAGCTACTTTGAGTGTCCTATGGACTCGGACCCAAAGATCCCTCTGATCCTCCACACTGCCAAGAGTTTTACCATTAATACTATATTCTGCCATCATATTTGACCTACCAAAATGAACCACTTCACATTTATCTGGGTTGAACTCCATCTGCCACTTCTCAGCCCAGTTTTGCATCCTATCAATGTCCCGCTGTAATCTCTGACAGCCCTCCACTCTATCCACAACACCTCCATTATTTGTGTCATCAGCAAACTTATTAACCCATCCCTCCACTTCCTCATCCAGGTCATTTATAAAAATCATGAAGAGTAGGGGTCTCAGAACAGATCCCTGAGGCACACCACTGGTGACCGACCTCCATGCAGAATGTGACTCGTCTACAACCACTCTTTGCCTTCTGTGGGCAAGCCATTTCTGGATCCACAAAGCAATGTCCCCTTTGATCCCATACCTCCTTACTTTCTCAGTATACCTTGCATGGGGTTTATTATTGCTAGTTCTTTCTTTTTGTATTTGCACAATCTGTTGTCATTTGCACACTGGTTAAATGCCCATGTTGGTGTGATCTTTCATTGATTCTGTAATGGATTTCTTAAGTATGCCCCCAATACGTTTACTTTGAACTTTGATCTGCAAGGATTTGAGCTCACCTGCTACTCTAGTCAGACATTGCTGTTCTTTCTAAGAGTGTAAATATAGCCCGTAATTGAGAATGTGTCACTGACCAAGGTTCTGCTGTGTACTCCCCCACCTCCACCCCCCTCGGCCCAATCCCACAACTTGCTTTTCTTCTTCCTCTGTTAACTTCATCCAGAATGCCACTTGGTGAGACAGATCTTGTAATCAGCATCTCAAACTCAATGGAGTGGATTCCGGTAAATAGGGACACTTCAGACTCCTGAACGGACCTGTGTGTGATAAAGTGAACCCTTGGTCTGACAATCTACCTCGTTATGATATTGCACCTTATCGTTTATCTGTGTTGCACTTTCTCTGTAGCTGTACCACTTTATCCTGCAATGCTAGTGTTTTACCTTGTTCTGCCGCAATGCACTGTGTAATAATCTGATCTGTATGAACAGAATGCAAGGTAAGCTTAGAACTGTATCTCGGTACAGGTAACAATATTAAACCAATGCCAATACCTCCCTTTCCCTGTCGGTTCCCTACAATCTACCTCATTATAATCTTGCACCTCGGCGGCTGGTATAACTTTACAACATAGTCACTCAATGCTGAATATAGCAGACAAACCTATCTCTTTAGGAATGTGTGGACCAAACATCTGACAGGGTCAAGCACTTTGCCCGTAAAGCTGGTGGTGTTTCAAAGTTCAAAGTAACTTGTGTTATTGAAGTACGTATAAGCTACTATATACAACCCAGAGTTTCATTTCCTTGCGGGAATACTTAGCGAGTCTATAGAATAGTATAGAATAGTATAACAGGATTATGAAAGATCAACCAGAGCGCAGAAGACAGCAAATTGTGCAAATGCAAAAATAAATAAATAACAAGAACATGAGATAATGAGATAAAGAATTCTTAAAGTGAGATCATTGGTTGGGGGAACACCTCAATGATGCGGGAAATGAGTGTAGTTATGCCTTTTGTTCCAGAGCCTGATGGCTGAGGGATAGTACCTGTTCTTGAACCTGGTGATGCGAGTCCTAAGGCTCTTGTACCTTCTACCTGATGGCAGCAGTGAGAAGAGGGTATATCTTGGGTGGTGAGGATCTCGGATGATGGATGCTGCTTTTTTATGACAGTGTTTCCTATAGATGTGCTCAACAGTTGGGAGGGCTTTACCCGTGATGTACTGGGCTGAATCCTACCTTCTTTAAGATTTTCCTTTCAAAGGCATTGGTGTTTCTATACCAGGTTGTCATGCAGCCAGTCAGTACACTCTCCAGTTCTACTGGAGTAAGACCTGATACCACGGTCTTCTGCCTCACTCACTCAAGGTCCTGAGCCCTGTGGGCCTCTGTGGCAAGCCAGAGAATTGGGCTTCTAGGCTTCTCAAGCAACTGTATTTGTTAATCATTGCCTTAACTAGAACTCTTATGCCCTTGTGCCCTCTGTTTAATCTTGTCAGATTAATTTTGACTGACATGGGATTTCTGTGTTCTGTGATTATTTCAAGTGGACTCCTGAACAGTGCTCATCACAGGGTCCTTGTTTTAAGAATGATTTGTCTTGCGGTGTCACTCAGTTGAACCACTGATGTTCAAGTTTGTTTCCATCTTGACTTGGAAATCTGGCATTCTGCTCCAAAATTTAGTTGACTCTGTGCTCACCATGACGAAGTGCTGTTCCTCCACACCTGGGTTCAGTCATTGCCAGTGCTCATTGTGACAGAGTCTCTGTTCCTCCACACCTGGGTTCAGTCATTGCCAGTGCTCATCGTGACAGAGTCTCTGTTCCTCCACACCTGGGTTCAGTCATTGCCAGTGCTCATCGTGACAGAGTCTGCCGTTCCTCCACACCTGGGTTCAGTCATTGCCAGTGCTCATCGTGACAGAGTCTGCCGTTCCTCCACACCTGGGTTCAGTCATTGCCAGTGCTCGTCGTGACAGAGTCTCTGTTCCTCCACACCTGGGTTCAGTCATTGCCAGTGCTCATCGTGACAGAGTCTCTGTTCCTCCACACCTGGGTTCAGTCATTGCCAGTGCTCATCGTGACAGAGTCTCTGTTCCTCCACACCTGGGTTCAGTCATTGCCAGTGCTCATCGTGACAGAGTCTCTGTTCCTCCACACCTGGGTTCAGTCATTGCCAGTGCTCATCGTGACAGAGTCTCTGTTCCTCCACACCTGGGTTCAGTCATTGCCAGTGCTCATCGTGACAGAGTCTCTGTTCCTCCACACCTGGGTTCAGTCATTGCCAGTGCTCATTGTGACAGAGTCTGCCGTTCCTCCACACCTGGGTTCAGTCATTGCCAGTGCTCATCGTGACAGAGTCTGCCGTTCCTCCACACCTGGGTTCAGTCATTGCCAGTGCTCATCGTGACAGAGTCTCTGTTCCTCCACACCTGGGTTCAGTCATTGCCAGTGCTCATCGTGACAGAGTCTCTGTTCCTCCACACCTGGGTTCAGTCATTGCCAGTGCTCATCGTGACAGAGTCTCTGTTCCTCCACACCTGGGTTCAGTCATTGCCAGTGCTCATCGTGACAGAGTCTCTGTTCCTCCACACCTGGGTTCAGTCATTGCCAGTGCTCATCGTGACAGAGTCTCTGTTCCTCCACACCTGGGTTCAGTCATTGCCAGTGCTCATCGTGACAGAGTCTCTGTTCCTCCACACCTGGGTTCAGTCATTGCCAGTGCTCATCGTGACAGAGTCTCTGTTCCTCCACACCTGGGTTCAGTCATTGCCAGTGCTCATCGTGACAGAGTCTCTGTTCCTCCACACCTGGGTTCAGTCATTGCCAGTGCTCATCGTGACAGAGTCTCTGTTCCTCCACACCTGGGTTCAGTCATTGCCAGTGCTCATCGTGACAGAGTCTCTGTTCCTCCACACCTGGGTTCAGTCATTGCCAGTGCTCATCGTGACAGAGTCTCTGTTCCTCCACACCTGGGTTCAGTCATTGCCAGTGCTCATCATGACAGAGTCTCTGTTCCTCCACACCTGGGTTCAGTCATTGCCAGTGCTCATCGTGACAGAGTCTCTGTTCCTCCACACCTGGGTTCAGTCATTGCCAGTGCTCATCGTGACAGAGTCTCTGTTCCTCCACACCTGGGTTCAGTCATTGCCAGTGCTCATCGTGACAGAGTCTCTGTTCCTCCACACCTGGGTTCAGTCATTGCCAGTGCTCATCGTGACAGAGTCTCTGTTCCTCCACACCTGGGTTCAGTCATTGCCAGTGCTCATCGTGACAGAGTCTCTGTTCCTCCACACCTGGGTTCAGTCATTGCCAGTGCTCATCATTACACTCTGTCACAGCTGATAAAAAATCGCTAACTCTGGATTACTAGTCCAGAAGCATAACCACTGACTACACTGCACAATAATTTACTTCCTGAATACTTTTGCATGTATCTTAAGGATTTTGGGCAGCTGATCGTTAAAGTCACCATGAAATTTCCCTATCATGCACCTTTTTGAAATTTCCTATATTTGCTATCTTAATTCACAATTCAAGTCACAGTAATTGCTGCCAAGATTAAGGAAAACATTTTTGTTGGTCCACAAATCAAATAGGTCATGAATGGCAGGCAATTCAAAGAACTTCTAGTGAGGTCCAGAGAAAATCACACGGAAGGCATTCAAATCCCAAACAAGAGAGAATCTGCAGATGCTGAAAATTCGAGCAACACACACAAAATGCTGGAGGAACTCAGCAGGCCAGGCAGCATCTATGGAAAGGAGTACAGTTGACGTTTCAGGCTGAAACCCTTTGGCAGGACTGCAGAAAAAAAGCTGAGGAGTAGTTTTAAAAAGTGGAAGGGGGAGAGAAAAAACATCAGGTAATAACTGGGGGGGGGAGGGATGAAGTAAAGAGCTGGGAAGTTGATTGGTGAAAGCGACAGAAGGCCATGGAAGAAAGAAAAAGGGGGGAGGAGCACCAGAGGAAGGCGATGGGGGAGCAAGGAGATAAGGTGAGGGAGGGAGAAAGGGTTGGGAATTGGTGAAGAGGGTGTAGGTGGGGGGCATTACTGGAAGTTTGAGAAATCGATGTTCATGCCATCAGGTTGGAGGCTACCCAAACGGAATATAAGGTCTTGTTCCTCCAACTTAAGTGTAGCCCCATCATGACAGTGGAGGAGGTCATGGATGGACACTTCAGAATGGGAATGGAAAGTGGAATAAAAATGGGTTTCCACTCGGAGATCCCGCTTTTCCTGGCTGATGGAGCGTAAGTGCTCGGCGAAGCAGTCTCCCAATCTATGTCAGGTTTCACTGAAATACAGAAGGCCACACCGGGAACACTGAACACAATAGATGACCCCAACAGACTCACAGGTGAATTGTCGCCTCACCTGGAAGGGCTGTTTAGGGTCCTGAATGTTTGGGAGGGAGGAAGCGTAGCACTTGTACTGCTTGCAAGGATAAGTGCCAGGAGGGAGATCAGTGAGGAGGGACGAATGGACAAGGGGGTGACATAGGGAGCGAACCCAATGGAAAGCAGGAAGTGGGGGGTGGGGAAGATGTGCTTGGTGGTGGGATCCCGTTGGAGGTGGTGGAAGTTTCGGAGAATTATGTGCTGGACGCCGAGGCTGGTGGGGTGGTAGATGAGGACAAGAGGACCCTATCCCTGGTAGGGTGGTGGGAGGATGCGATTGAGGGCAGTATTGATGGTGAAGGAAGGGAAGCCCCCTTTTTTGAAAAAGGAATTCTGGAATTCCTTTCTGGAATGAAAAGCCTCATACTGAGAGCAGATGCGGTGGAGATGGAGTAATTGAGAAAAGGGAATGGCGTTTTTACAAGTCGCAGGGTGGGATGAGGTGTAGTTCAGGTAGCTGTTTATGAGTTTGTAATAGGTATCAGTGGGTAATCTGTCCCCAGAGATAGAGAGTGAGATCGAGAAAGGGGAGGGAGGTGTCGGAAATGGACCTGGTGAATTTGAAGACAGAGTGGAAGTTGGAGGCAAAGAGGAAGTCGACGATTTCAGCATGGGTGCAGGAAGCAGCACCAATGCAGTCATCGATGTAGCGCAGGAAAAGTGCGGGACAGTCACCAGTGTAGGCTTGGAACATAGACTGTTCCACATAGACGACAAACAGGCAGGCAAAAGTGGAACCCGTGCGAGTGCCCATGGCTACACCTTTAGTTTGAGGGAGGTGGGAGAACCCTAAGGAAAAATTATTAAGAGCGAGGACAAGTTCTGCTAGGCAAAGGAGAGTGGTGGTGGAAGGGAACTGGTTGGGACGGGTGTCCAGGAAGAAACAGAGAGCTGTGTAGCCTTCCTGGTGGAGGATGGAGGTGTATAGGGACTGGGCATCCAGAACAAAGATAAGATGGTGGGGGACAAGGAACTTGAAATCATTGAAAAGATCCAGAGCATGTGAGGTGTCAAGGGACTGAACCGGGTGGGGGGGGGGGAATAAAACAAAGTCGGGATATGCCTATATGAGCTCAGTGGGGCAGCAACAAGCTAAAACAATGGTCTGCCTGGACAAGCCGATTTGTGGATCTTGGGTAGGAGGTAGAAATGGGAGGTACAGGGTGCGGTAACTATGAGGTTGGTGGCGGTGGATGGGAGATCCCCAGTGTCAATAAGGTAGTGAGGGTGTGGGAGACAATGGCCTGGTCTTCCTTAGTGGGGTCCTGTTCGAGGGGAGAGTAAGAGGAGGTGTCTGAGAGTTGGCGCTGGGTCTCAGCAAGGTAGCGGTCAGGATGCTAGACTACTACAGCACCTCCCTTAACTGCGGGTTTGATGGTGAGGTTAGGATGGGTGTGGAGGGGAAGGCATTCAAAGATGTTGTTGAAAATTTTCCTGAGCATCAAACTAGGTGCAGCTAGCTGAAAATATGCTTCAGGCACACAACACCATGAAGTGCAACATGTCACTAAAGATTCGTTTTCTGCATCCCCATATAGACATCCTCCCTGCAAATCTTGGTGCTGTCATTGACCAGTACGGTGAAAGATTTCACCAGGATATTGCGGTCATGGAGAAACGATATCAGGGCAACTGGAATCCATCAATACTGGCTGATTATTGTTGGACACTTAATCGAGAAGCCTCAGACACTGAGTACAAATGAACAATCACAAACAGAACATTTTTAGCTTAATTGAACTATTGCAAACCTTCAGCACCGTTGGGCAATTAAATGCAATAAATTCAATAAAAGATAATTTCTTGTTTCTCCAAATTCCTACATGATACAATTAGTTTGAAATTATATTTGTATTCAGCTTCAAGTGGTCTATCATCAACAAAAAAAAATTCTGAGTAAGTTACACTCTCAAAAAAAATTGTTGTACAGTTAGTATCAGTCACCAACCTGAAACAATTCGTTAATATTGTTTATACGGTCAAAAAATATTGACTGCTTATTCCCCTCCATAGAGGCTGCCTGGCCTGCTGAGTTCCTCCAGCATTTTGCGTGTGTTGCTCTGGATTCCAGCATCTACAGAATCTCTTGTGCTTATGTTAAGCTTTTCTCGAATGGATGTCTCAAAGATGCAGAATCGATCATTAAGGACAACCATCAGCCAGGACATGCTGGCTCAGTGGTATGATCAGAGAGGAGATGCAGGAGCCTGAAGACACACACTTAATGTTTTAGGACAGAATCTTCCCCTCTACTATCAGATTTCCAAGCATTCAATAATCCTGTGAACAATCCATCACTATTTTTGCTCTTCAAGTAAAAAATTCTGTATAGCAAAGATGTTTTCAAAAATAATGAAATGAAAAGTTTCTAAATATCAGAAAACATACTATAAAGAACAGTAAAAAAAAGAGAAAAATAAGTTAAATCAATATTTGGTGTGACCACCTTTTGTCTTTAAAACTGTATCAATTCTCTTAAGTACACTCTTGTGAAGTTTTGTAAGAAAATATGCTGGTAGGTTGTTCTAAGCATCTTGGAGACTTTGGCTGTCTCGCTCGTTTCTGCCTCTCCAGGTAATCCCAGACAGCCTCGACGACGTTAAGATCAGAACTCTGCAGAAGCCACACCACCTGAAACCATATGAAAAAAATCTAGGGTGCCTAAGAGTTTTGCACAATACTTTATTGTCACCAAACAATTGATACTAGAGTGTACAATCATCACAGCGATATTTGATTCTGCGCTTCGTGCTTCCTGAAGTACAAATCCAAGTAAATATAGTAAAAAATTTAAACTATAAATCATAATTAGAAAATAGAAAAGGGAAAGTAAGGTAGTGCAAGTCAGGTCCGGATATTTGGAAGGTACAGCCCAGATCCGGGTCAGGACCCATTCAGCAGTCTTATCACAGTTGGAAAGAAGCTGTTCCCAAATTTGGCCGTATGAACCTTCAAGCTCCTGAACCTTCTCCCGGAGGGAAGTGGGACAAAAAGTGTGTTGGCTGTGTGGGTCGTGTCCTTGGTGATCCTGGCAGCACAGCTCCGACAGCGTGCAGTGTAAAGTGAGTCCAAGGGTGGAAGATTGGTTTGTGTGATGCTTTGGGCTATGTTCACGATTTTCTGCAGCTTCTTCCGGTCTTGGACAGGACAACTTCCATACCAGGTTGTGATGCACCCTAGAAGAATGCTTTCTACGGTGCATCTATAAAAATTAGTGAGGGTTTTAGGAGACAGGCCAAATTTCTTCAGCTTTCTCAGGAAGTAAAGGCACTGGTGGGCCTTCTTGGCAGTGGACTCTGCTTGGTTAGACCAAGTCAGGTCATTTGTGATATTCACACCAAGGAACTTATTCATATTGTAATTTAGAGCCTGCTTTCTGTATTGCACTGAACTGTTGTGTCAAAGCATCAAATTTCTTGATATACCTCGGTGATAATGAAACTGATTGTGATTCAGATCCTGAGATGTTCCAATACCATGGCGGGAGCTCCATCATGGTCACTAGCTTCCCCAATACTGAGAACACCTTCAGAAAATGATGATTCAAAGAGTCGGCATCATCTTCTCATTACTACCAGCAGGAAGGAGGTAAGGGAGCTGGAAGATACTCATTCAACATTTTACGAACAGCTTCTTTCACTCCACCATTAGATTTCTGAATGATGAACCCTTTGATGAAGGGTTCCATTGGAAGAATTTATAATTTATTATTACAAATGTGATGAGCATCCTTTATTTAAAATTAAACAAGATTGGGAAAAGGAACTTAATTTGACTTTTATGACGGAGGATTGGATGCGAATTCTGAAGTTGGTTGGTTGGTTGGTTGATTTGTGCTAGTCATTCACTGATTCAACTTAAAATTGTACATCATTACTACTTGACGAAGGAGAGATTGTCTAAGATCTTTCCTAATGTTGATAGTTGTGATAGATGTAAAACTGAGACAGCTACACTGACACACGTCTTGGTCTTGTTCTATACTGGAACAGCTTTGGAAGTCAGTTTTTTCTACAATTTGTAAAGCACTTAAAATTAAGTTACAACTTAACAAAGTAACTGTGCTCTTTGGAATAATTCCTCAAAATATCTGTGATATTTCTTTGTCTGACCAACATGTTATTGTGTTTGTTACATTGATAGCTAGGAGAGCCATTCTGTTGAAGTGGAAGGATGCATCACTCTGTCACAATGGTTCTCTCAAGTGATGTTATGTCTTAGTTTGGAGAAAATTAGAAGTCGAACCTTCGAACCTATGTTTGATTTTGAGAAAAGATGGGGTTCATTTGCTTGTTACTACCATTTGAGTTAATTGTTAGATTTTCTCCACAATCTAATTGTAAATTTTGGTATAATTTTTTTGCTGGCGGTTTGATGTTTATCTTTAGAAGCTTTTTGTATGACGCATGGCTTCAGGGTTCAACACCTAATGGGTCTTTTTTTTCTCACTTTTCTTTGCTTTAGTAGGGTTTTTTTCTTCTCTTTTTTAGTGTCATCATATTTTTCAATCTTTAAAACATTGTTTTTTTTCCCTTTGAGACATTGTAAGTGTTACTTCAATGTATTCTTGTTATTTGGGGTAATAATAATAATAATAATAAAAAGATTTGAAAGGAAAAGATTTCTGAATGACAACAAACTCATGAGTGCTACCTCACTACTTTTCCTCTGTATTTCGCTACTTATTTATTTATATATATATTTCTTATAGTAATTAATTGTCTATTTTCTGTATCCCACTTTATTGTTGCC
>NC_082716.1:101285588-101322151 GCF_030144855.1 Hypanus sabinus | reverse complement strand
GAGAGAGGGGGGAGGGGGGAGAAAGGGGAGAGAGGTGAAGCGAGAGTGAGAGAGAGAGAGGGGAGGGGGGAGAGAGGGGAGAGAGGTGAAGCGAGAGAGAGAGAGGGGGGAGGGGGAAGAGGTGAAGCGAGAGTGAGTGAGAGAGAGAGGGGGGAGAGGGGGGGAAGAGAGGTGAAGCGAAAGAGAGGGGGGGAGAGAGGT
Organism: Hypanus sabinus; assembly: GCF_030144855.1. NCBI lineage: Eukaryota > Metazoa > Chordata > Chondrichthyes > Myliobatiformes > Dasyatidae > Hypanus > Hypanus sabinus. The sequence continues at coordinate 101,321,950 of NC_082716.1, read as the reverse complement.
GAAGCGAGAGAGAGAGAGGGGGGGAGGGGGGAGAGAGGTGAAGCGAGAGAGAGTGAGAGAGAGAGAGGGGGGGAGGGGGGAGAAAGGGGAGAGAGGTGAAGCGAGAGTGAGAGAGAGAGAGGGGGAGAGAGGTGAAGTGAGAGTGAGAGAGTGAGAGAGAGAGGGGGGAGGGGGGGAGAGAGGGGAAAGAGGTGAAGCCAGAGAGAGAGGGGGGAGGGGGAGGGGGGAGAGAGGGGAAAGAGGTGAAGCGAGAGTGAGAGAGTGAGAGAGAGAGAGGGGGAGGGGGGAGAGGTGAAACGAGAGAGAGAGAGAGGGGGGGAGGAGGGAGAGAGGTGAAACGAGTGAGAGAGAGAGAGGGGGGAGGGGGGGAGAGAGGTGAAACGAGAGTGAGAGAGAGAGGGGGGAGGGGGAGAGGGGGAGAGAGGTGAAGCGAGAGTGAGAGAGTGAGAGAGAGAGAGGGGGAGGGGGGAGAGGGGAGAGAGGTGAAGCGAGAGTGAGAGAGAGAGAGAGAGAGGGGGGAGAGTGGGGAGAGAGTGAGAGAGAGAGAGAGGGGGGAGAGGTGGAGAGAGTGTGAGAGAGGGGGATGGGGAGAGGGGGAGAGAGGTGAAGTGAGAGAGAGAGAGAGAGGGGGGGAGAGGTGGACAGAGAGTGAGAGAGAGGGGGGAGGGGGGAGAGAGGTGAAGTGAGAGCGAGAGAGAGAGGGGAGGGGAGAGAGGGGGAGAGAGGTGAAGCGAGAGAGAGAGAGAGAGAGAGAGAGGAGGGGAGAGAGTGGGGAGAGAGTGAGAGAGAGAGAGAAGGGGGAGAGGTGAAGCGAGAGCGAGAGAGAGAGGGAGAAGGGGGAGAGGGGGAGAGAGGTGAAGCGAGAGTGAGCGAGAGAGAGAGGGGAGAGAGGGGGGAGAGAGAGAGAGAGGGGGGGAGGTGGAGAGAGAGAGCATCACACACAGACACTTTCCTCTGGCATCAGTGAGGAAAAGGCTGGTAGACAGGGAGAGAGGGGGAGAGAGGTGAAGCGAGAGCGAGTGAGAGAGAGGGGGGGAGGGGGGAGAGAGAGAGCATCACACACAGACACTTTCCTCTGGCATCAGTGAGGAAAAGGCTGGTAGACAGTGCTGAACACTCCTGTTGTCATCTCGACTTTTCAATCTTCCTCGCCGCTGTAAATGACAAGACCTGCGAGAAATGGAGTCATTTGTGGGCTTGTGGCTCACCTCTTAAGTTTTTAGTCCTCAAGGTCACTCACTTTTGGGGACAGCAAGGTGCCAGACCACTCAAATGCCTGGAAAACAGGCCTTCAACTGTAGATCGCAGGCTCCAACAGTATCAGAAACACATTTAAAAGAAAAAGAAGTGAAAGAAGCTGTTGTGTGAACTAGTCAGAAGATGTCGCCTGAGGAAGTATTTAGACTCAATCTCTGAATCATACGGGAACACATAAGCAAAGATACTGGGCTTTCTCTCTGCCTTATTCTGTTGAGGAAATTAACACACCTCTAATATTCATTCCAAATGAAATTCAATGGAAGCCTCAATAGCATTTCACAAACTGCAGACGGGAGGTCAGAAGTCAACAACTCATTATTTTTGTTTTTTCAAGCCATCATCTGATTTCAAAGAACAAGCGTTGAGTGACTGTGTACAGCTCCCTACTCTCTGGTAATGAGGCCACTTTCATGTGTAAATTGGAGAGGATTAAGCATAAGAAGTAAAAGTGCTGAAACTAATTATGTAATTTGAAATGAACTCTAGTAGCCTCTAATTACTGTCTGCATTCACAGAGGATTTGGTGTGACCAGTTCTCAGACTCAAAGGTTAAATGTCAAAATTATTGATAATAATGTTGCTTTGAGAAGATGCAGATTTGAGTTAAAAGGTGTCTGGTGAATGTGTTATGTCAATGCTTCATTATATTCTCTGCTATACAGTGAGGTTCCTTAAATAGAGAAACCCCGGGAAAGGGAAGGGACTCATTCCCGCAATTCGCTGAATTTATTATCAGAGAATGCATGCAATATACAACCTGAGAATTTTGTGTTTTGTAGACATTGACAAAAACAGAAGAGCGTCCCGGAGAATGAATGACAGTCAAAACGTTAGAACCCCAAAGCACCCCCCCACACACACACACAAGCAGCAGCAAAGCATCGACCCCCCCTCTCCCCACTTACTCCAGCAAAAAGCATCAGCACCCTCCACCCACCAAGCCAGCAACAGCAACACCCCCAAGGGAGACCATCACCTGCAGTAGAGTAAAACCTAATCATTCACCAGACAATCCCACATACCACAGGCTCTCTCTCAGGCTGTCACTCAGCAAGAGGGGAGACATAGACAGAACAACTCACTAACTTATGCTGTTAAAGTTTCCCACACCACTTTTGCATTTGTACAGGGCCCTGGTGAGACCACACCTGGAGTATTGTGTACAGTTTTGGTCTCCAGGGTTAAGGAAGGACATCCTGGCTGTAGAGGAAGTGCAGCATAGATTCACCAGGTTAATTCCTGGGATGTCTGGACTGTCTTACACAGAGATGTTAGAGAGACTGGGCTTGTACACGCTGGAATTAAGGAAATTGAGAGGGTATCTGTTTGCAACATATAAGATTATTAAGGGATTGGACAAGATAGAGGCAGGGAATATGTTCCAGATGCTGGGAGAGTCCAGTACCAGAGGGCATGGTTTGAGAATAAGGGGTAGGTCATTTAGACAGAGTTAAGGAAAAACTTCTTCTCCCAGAGAGTTGTGGGGGTCTGGAATGCACTGCCTCGGAAGGTAGTGGAGGCCAATTCTCTGGATGCTTTCAAGAAGGAGCTAGATAGGTATCTTATGGATAGGGGAATCAAGGGATATGGGGACAAGGCAGGAACCGGGTATCGATAGTAGATGATCAGCCATGATCTCAGAAAGGCGGTGCAGGCTCGAAGGGCCAAATGGTCTACTTCTGCACCTATTGTCTATTGTCTATTTTACCAAGTTCTCCGACTTGAGAGTTAGCGACAGACTCTGCCCACTGATGAGAGAAAGAGAGAGAGAGGGAGAGGTGATCTGAGTACAGATTCCCCTGATAGCTGTTTCCCGGTGTCTATTTCTTACCATAATACATTAGTTGGTGGCACAGACACAGAATCGGCTCATCCCTAGGGCCACAAACCCTCAGAACCCCAAAGGTGTGCTTGTCTTCCAGGCCACACACTTGGAATATCAAAAAAGCGCTGGTCGGTGATTGCCTGGGAGCAGTGTAAAGAATGAAAATTTGAGTGCAGCTGTAGGTCAGGGTCTTCGTCAGAACCCCACCCACCCTGAAGAGGAAAAATAGAGACATTGAAGGTAGAAATAAGTTGTTTCCTCAGATGAGTTTTTAAGAAGCTGCTGTCTAGCACCACCTTAGCTCTGCTTACAATTCAAGTTTAATTGTCATTCAACCATACGTGAATACCCATGAATCCAGCCAAACAAAACAGCGATACTCCAAGGTCAAGGTTCAAAACACAGTATCAGTAGTCATACGCAAGAACACGTTCACGGAATACAAGAATCCTGACGGCCCCACCCTCACCCATTGCAACCCCGTGGTGTGAGGCCCAGTCCTCACAGGTACAGGTCAGCAAACCCATATAGGGTATCAGTAAAACTCCCTGCCCCTCCACCTATCTTCATGTCAACTGCAAACTTTGCAACAAAGCCATCAATTCTATCATCCCCATCATTGGCATATAACATAAAAAGTATCGATCCCAATTCAAACTCCTGTGGAACACCTCTAGTCACCGACAGTCAGCCAGAAAAGGCTCCCACTCTTTGCCTCCTGCCAATCGACCACTGCTTAGCCATGCTAGAATCTTTCCTGTAATACCATGGGCTCTGAGCTTGCTAAGCAGCCTCAGGTGTGGCACCTTGTCAAAGGCCTTCTGAAAATCCAAGTACACAACATCAACCGATTCTCCTTTGTCTATCCTCCTCGTTGTTTCTTCAACAAATTCCAATAGATTTATCAGGCAAGATTTTCCCTTGAGGAAACCATGTTGACTATGACTTGTTTTATCATGTGCTTCCAAGTACCCTGAGTCCTCAGCTTTGACAATTGACTCCAAAATCTTTCCAACCACTGAGGTCAGACTAACTGGCCTATAGTTTCCTTTCTTCTGTCTCTCTCTCTTCTTGAAGAGTGGAGTGACATTTCTGATTTTCCAGTCTTCCGGAACCATTCTAGAATCTAGTGATCTATGAAAGATCATTACTAGTGCCCCCACAATCTCTTCAGCCACCTCTTTCAGAACCCTGGGGTGTACAGCATCTGGTCCAGGTGATTTATCTACCTTCAGACCTTTCAGTTTCACAAGAACCTTCTCTAGAAACAGTAACTTCACACACTTCATGACCCCCCTGACACCTGGAACTTTTACCATACTGTTGGTGTCTTCCGGAGTGAAGACTGATGCAAAATACATATTCAACTCATCCGCCATTCCTTGCCTCTCATTACTAGCTCACCAGCATCTTTTCCCAGCAGACCAGTATCCACTCTCACCTCTCTTTTACACTTTATGTACCTGAAGAAACTTTTCATAACCTCTTTAATATTATTGGTTAGCCTGCTTTAGTATTCCATCTTTACCTTCTTAATGACTTCTTAATTGCTTTCTGCTGGTTTTTAAAAGCTTCCCAATCCTCTAACTTCCCACTGATTTTTGATCTATTATATGCCCTCCCTTTGGCTTTTGTGCTGGCTTTCACTACCCTTGTGAGCCATGGTTGTGTCATCTTTCCTCTTTAGGATGTGCTTTCCAAATTTCTTACAGAAATTCCAGCCATTGCTGCTCTGCCATCATCCCTACCAGTGTTCTCTTCCGATCAATTCTGGCCAAATCCTCTCACATGCCTCTGAATTCCCTTTACTCCACTGTAATACTGATACATCTGACTTTAGCCTCTTCTTCTCAAATTTCAGGGTGAATTCGATCAAATTAAGATCACTTGCCCCTAAGGGTTTCTCTACCATAAAGACTCTAATCAATCCTGGTTCGTTGCACAACACCCAATGCAGAATAGCTGATTCCCTAGTAGGCTCAACCATGAGCTCCTCCGAAAAGCCATCTCATAGGCACTCTAGAAATTTCCCCTTCTGTAATCCAACACGAGCATGATTTTCCTAATCTACCTGCATATTGCAATCCCCCTCTGACTATTGTAACATTGCCCTTTTGGCATGCATTTTCTATCTGCTGTTGTAGTTTGTAAGTCACATCTTTACTGCTGTTTAGGGGTCTGTATACAACTCCCACTGGGACATTTTTACTCTTGCAGTTCCTTAGCTCTATCCACAATGATACAGCACCTTCTGACTCTATGCCACCTCTTTGTAATGATTTAATTTCATTTTTACCTACAGAGCCACACCATCGCCTGTCTTCCTGCCTGTCCTTATGAGACAATGTGCATCTTTGGACATTAAGCTCCCAGCCTTAATCTTCCTTCAATCATGAGTCAGTGATGCCTACAATGTCATAGCTGCCGATCTGTAACTGTGCTGCAAATTCATCTCCTTTATTCTGTATACTGCGCACATTCAGGACCTCTAGTCTTGTTGATTTTGATTTTGTCCATCTTTTACATTGCAACTCATCCTGTTGACTACAATTTTGTCCTGTCAACAGCCTCTCCTGACTACACATTATGTCTGTTTATAATCTAGCTACCTCACACTCTGCCCTACTATCTGCTTTTCCTATGATACTTCTTACATTTATAAAGGGGGTTTCTTCTTTTTTCTTTGTTACTGTGTATGTAATCAAAATGGCTTCTTTGTTTTGTTAAAAGCAGGAATGCTTCTTTGTTGTGAGAGAGTGCTGGAAGCTTGTTTGGGTTAAAATTTACTGATAACGAGAATTGTATTCCTTTGTAAACCAAATGGGGATTAATGTTCTTTCTTCTGAGTCTATAAGCTTTTGTTGACGGGCTTTTGGGCAGATCGGCACGAGGGTCGAGAGAGAGGACGCAATGCTGTAAGCTGGGCGAGGATCGGACCCCAAGTGGGGGTCCGAGGGCATGAGGTACTCCGAAGAGGGGGGATGAAGCTAGATGTGCTCGGCTGACCACTCAGAGGGTCCTGAGCTGCGAGTCGAGGAGTTCGGAGGGGATCAAATGGTGGCCAGAAGACTTCAGTAATTGAGCTCCAATGGCTGTGCACGAAGTGGTTTGGACTTTGATAAGTTTGGCGCCTTTTTAAAAAAAAATTTCTCTTCATATATACTATATCGTTATTAATCACTTAGTTATAGTAACATTTATAAATTGTACTCATTTAATCGCTTATAGTGTACTGTCTGTTTTTGGGCAAAGCGGGGGACATCACACAGCATCCACACCAGCTGATTACCCAGTTTGGCGGGGCCGAAGGCTGCTCCCCCTAGACGAGAACGAGCTGAGCGAGCCTGAGGTGACCCAGGGGGTTACACATTGAAATATCAGCAGTTCAGGACACTAGTCGCACCGTGCTCAACCTTTTGTTTCCTAATTTTGTTTGAGTTCTTACCAACTTCTGCCTCTGTAACCTCTCCACAAACTGTTCTGGCTCTCTGGTTCCCGTAACTCTAGTTTAGACCCCGCCTTGCAGCATTAACATTACTACAGATTTGAAGCCCAGTCCTCACCTATACGGAAACCTATTGGATGTTGGAAGGCCTCGATAGGCTGGTTGTGGAGAGGATGCTTCCTCTGGTGGAGAAGTCAGATAACAAAAGGCGTAGCCTCAGAATAGAGGGACATACGTTTAGAATGGAGTGAGGCTCAATGGCCTAATTTGGCGGATGGTTTTATGGTCCAAATGATCATTAATCTTGTCCCAGAGAACTTTTTCCAGGATTTGAACAAAACCCTGCCCAGTTATCACCAGCACATAACCTGTAGCACCAGAGGTCCCAAGACACCAAACCACTGCTACACTACAATAAGGAATGCTATTGCCTCAACTGCATTCTGGTAACTCAGACTACTTGGCTGTTCTCCTGCTACCTGCATACAAACTGGTAGTGAATTTAACCCAGTACATCATGGGTAAAGCTCTCCCGACCATTGAATGCATCTACACGAATTGCTGTCACAGGAAAGCAGCATCCATCATCAGGGATCCCCACCACCCAGGTCATGCTCTCTTCTCACTGCTGCCATCTGGAAGAAGGCATAGGAGCTTCAGGACTCACACCACCAGGTTCAAGAACAGTTACTATGCCACAACCACTAGGTTCTTGAACACTTGCCCCATCCACTGAGATGTTCCCACAACCAATGATCTCACTTTAAGTGCTCTTTATCTCATTATCTCATATTTACATTATTTATTGTTATTTATTTATACTTGCATTTGCACAGTTTGTTGTCTTCTGCACTCTGGTTGATCTTTCACTGATTGTGTTGTAGTTACTATTCCATGGATTGGCTGAGTAAGTCCACAGACAATGAATCTCAGGGGTGTATGTGGTGACATGTACGTACTCTGATAATAACATGTACTTTGAACTTTGGACTTCCCTACCACTAGGCCTGTGTCTGTGAGGCCTTTTCTTGATGTCCTTCTTGAAAGGGGGGCACTTTTGCCATCTCCACTGGTCTTTTGCCTCACATATGGGCAGCAAACATTTAAAATCTCTGCAGAATCCCAGTAAACGCTTGTCTTGCCTCTCTCCCGTAACAGCCACTGATAAATCCTACCTGCCCTGGGAATTTATCTGCTGTGAGATAACTGAACCATCCTCTTTTGTTGAGGAGAATGGCAGTAGAATTTTACTCTCTAATCCTCCCATGACAAAGTCTATTTCCTTCGTAAAACCTGGGAACTGTCTGAGAAAAGGAAGAGACTGTCATTTGACATGCTCACATTGACAGTTCCTATTAGAGACATATCCACGTGAAAGAATATGAGCTACTGTTCAGCCTAACCTTCCTGGCCTCATCCTTCTTATGCCTCTGAACAACACCACTGAGGCCAGTGATCTGAGAATTTCCACTCTAGTGTTTGTGGACATTAATAGAGACAGATCTTCCAATGTGGTGAATTTCTGTTTACATTTTTCAGGTCCTTCTGGCATCATGAAGGCTGTTACAGCAATGCAAGCGTTTCTGTTATTCTACCTCTCAATCCTCCCTGTGGGTGGTGAGGTGGAGATACATCTCCACAAAGGAGGTATAAGGCGCTCCTCCCCTCTGCTAGCCTGCAGGTCACCCTTGGGTGAGCTGTAGCACCTGCTTAGCAACCCCCCCACCCCAATCAGGGTCATATGAAGCCATAGGAGCAGGTGGTGGATGGTAGGATGAGTAGCTAGCATGTATCACAAGACCCGGTTATGCAACAACTGACACCATGTGGACAATCTCTGAAGAGTATTGATAATGTCTGGGGTCATCTGTCTTGTAAAGACACTGCCCAGAAGAAGGCAATGGCAAACTAGTTCTGCAGAAAAATTTGCCAAGAACAACTATGGTCAAAGTCCAACATAGCACTTAATGATGGATCCCTAAAGAAGATTTAAGTCATTTTAAAAAGTCATGAAAAAGATTCAGATAGTGAAGGAGGAAGCCGGCTTCCATTCTCCCTTCAAGTTCAAGGTCAAATTTGTTCATTCAATCATGAATATGGATCCTGCCAAATTAAATAATGTTCCTCCGGACCAACATGCACCATATAGTACATATAGCTTACATACATAACACATAAAACCCTACTGCCAAACACATCTTTGCCTTCCCCCCTCCCCCCACAAACTCTCCGCTTTCCACGGGGATGGTTCCATCTGTGAATCCCTTGTTTGTTTGTCTTTCCACACAGAAGTGCTCCACCTGCCCATTCACCTCCTCCATCTCCTGCATTCAGGGCCCAAAACGGTCCTTCCAGGTGAGGCAACACTTCAGCTGTGAACCTCTAGTTTGCCGGGTGCTCCCAATGCACCTCCTCTACCTTGGTGAGACCAGTCATAAATTGGAGGACAGCTTCATCAAGCACCCCCGCTCCATCCACCACATACGGGAACGCAAGCTGGTGGTACAGAGACATGCTCCACTGTCGCTGATCTCAATACATGAAGATGGAGAAGGACACCACTTTCACTGGGGCGTTGTGCAGGTTCTGGTGCAGGCAAACATGAAGCAGGCATGAGAATTTTTATAAGTGTGACTCTCTTCTGATAATTGAAAATTTGTTCAATATTTCAACAAAAATATTGAAATAGACACCATCAATGAACTCCCTAAGAGCCAAAGAACTGTGAATCAATAGAACTCCAAGGTCACCCGAAGGGGTAGCCAATCAGGACTGAGACAAGTGAACTGGGGGAGGGGGTGCTAAATAAATGCAAGCACTCTCCTAGACAGAAAACCCAACAACTGTGCACTGAGGATATCATCTCGATTGGCGAGGAAACTTCTGTAAGCTACTTGCAAAACGGGTTATCAAAGATCTTTTTTTTTGAGGTTCTTGTTTGTAATTGTCTGAGTACTGATAAAAGAATTGAAAAGCAGGGAAAAGGGTGGTTAAATTTTGCTGAATAGAAAACAGGACAGTGTCATACCAATAGAATTCAATCTCAGTTCAGCCAGTCACACATCTGGGTAATGAACATCAAATTGAGGCTGAGGATGAGGTCTACAGGCGGACTGTCTAATGAAGGCAGCAGAATACAGAGACAACACCTCCATGGATGAATGTAATGGGAAAAACAAGAAAGTCTGCAGATGCTGGAATCCTTCTCTATATTATACTTTACCTTTTTTTCCCCAATCAGTATGATATCCTAAACACGAGTTAAGTCTGCGGATGCTGGAAATCCAAAGCAACACACACAACACGCTGGAGGAACTCAGCAGGTCAGGCAGCATCTATGAAAATGAATAAACATTCGACATTTCAGGCCGAGACCCTTCATCAGGACTGAGAAGGAAGTGGAGGGAGGGGAAGGAGGCTCGCTGGAAGGGGATAGGTGAGAAGAGGATGGGTGGCATAGGCCACAGGCTGGAGAAGAAGGTATCTGATTGGAAAGGAAACAAATCACAAGGATGTTGTTGGGTTTTATCTAAGGATTGAGCAGGTTAGGACTTTATTCCTTGGAACTTAGAAGATTGAGAGGAGATTAGATAGAGTTACAGAAAAGTATGAGGGGTATAGATAGAGTAAATCAAGCTTTTGTAGTGGGACTACAACTAGAGATCATGGGTTAAGGGTGAAAGGTGAAAAGTTTAAGGGGAACATGAGGGGAAACTTCTTCACTCAGAGGGTGGTGGGAGTGTGGAACGAGCTGCCAGCAGAAATAGTGCATGGGAACTTGATTTCAACATATAAGAGAAGTTTGAAAGGTACATGGATGGTAGGGGTATGGAGGGTTTTGGCCTCAATGCAGGACGATGGAAATAGGAAGCTTAAATAACTCAGCATGGACTAGATGGACTGAAGGGCCTGTTTCTGTGCTGTACTTCTCTATGGCTATGACTATGAAAGTGGACTGGAGGAGAAAGGGAAGGAGGAGGGCACCCAGAGGTAAGTCACAGGCAGGTGAGAAATAAAAGGTCTGAATAGGGAACAGAGGAAGGGGGGATGAGGGGAATTTGTTCACCAGAAGGAGAAATCGATATTCATGCCATCAGGTTGGAGTCTATTAGACAGAATATAAGGTGTTGCTCCTCCACCCTGAGGGTGGCATCATCTTGGCACAAGAGGAGCCATGGACCTACATGTCGGAACAGGAACAGGAATGGGAATGGGAATTAAACGTTTGGCCACCGAACATCTATAACATAAAGATGTTAATGAAATGTGCATTTTCTGATTCTGTTTCAAGTCATCAGTTTAATCCCATATTTCGCACATTGGAGATCTTCAGTGTCACTTGTTCCAGAATTATTTCCAAGGAATTGTTCTGAAAATTGGAGAATATTAATGATAGGTTTGTTGCGGTAAAGCCCAGAATTAGTGCAGGCATGATCATTTCAAATGGAAAATATTCAGGCAGAAAATATGTAAATTTTGACAACAAAGCCAGGTCTCACAGAAAGCACACATGGAGAGACGAGCAACACACACCAACCCTCTTAGAGGGATCAGATGGGGCAAGAGTGAGCAAGTTCAATTTCAAATTCCTGAGTCTCAGCATCTCTGAGGATCTCTGCTGGACCCAATATATCGATGCTGCTACAAAGAAGGCACAACAGTGGCTGTATTTCGTTAGTCTGAGGAGATTTGATACGTCACCAAACAGACTTGCAAATTTCTACAGATGAACGTGGAGAGCATTTTATCTGTCTGCATCACCGTCTGTATGGGGAAAAGGGGGCGTGGGCTAGGGCACAGGATCGAAGTGAGCTACAGAGAGGTGAAAACTTTAGCTCCATCATGGGTACTCGGCTTCCCAGCATCCAGAACATTGTCAAGAAACGGTGCCTCAAAAAGGCAGCAACCATCACGGAGGACACCATCACCCTGGGTCATGCTCACTACTCATTTCTACCTTCAGGGAGGAGGTACAGAAACCTGAAGTCACACACTCAGGAACAGCTTCTTCCCCTCTGCCATCTGATTTCTGAATGGATATTGAACCCATGAACACTACCTCACTACTGTTTTTATTTCTATATTTGCACTACTTATTTAACTATTGTGTGTGTGTGTGTGTGTGTGTGTGCATGCACGTGACTCTGTGTGTGTGTGTGTGTGTGTGTGTGTGAGTGTAGTATTTACTGTAGCATTGTACTGCTGCCATTAAATTAACAAATTTTATGGCACGTGCCGGTGGTATTAAACCTGATTCTAATCTCAGATAAAATATTATCCCAGAAGTGCAAACAAGATTCATTCTAAAGAGATTAAATGCAAGTAAAATGTCATCAGCATTCTGATGCAGAACTGTAGCCTGGGCTTTCCAATGTTCTGCCAAGCAGACGCTGAAGCCTGCTGTTGTAGATTTGAGGGAATTGAGCTGAAAGAGGGAGACTCAAGGATCTTTTCTGTGGTACACAAGTCCAAGGCTTTGAATCAGCTCCTCGGGGAAGTCCTGCAGCAGTGGTGAGGTTCTTAGCTCCCTGGATCAGCACAGGTTATAAATGGATTCTGGCTCTCCCACTGCCTGGTGACAGCAGTGCCTGTTTCATTAATATTCCACCGGTGTTTGCCTGTGCTGCAAAAGGCAGAGATCTCTCTGTGGGCAGTCTGTGGATAGGCCCTAATGATCGTCCAGTGCCTTAAACAGAAACTCTTTCTCTTTTCACAGATGCTGCCTGACCTGCTGTTTCCAATAGTTTCTGTTCCGATGACAGGTGAGGGATTTGTTTAACGGCACCTATGCCCCGCTCCCCAGTCGAGGCTCATCCTTCGCCCTGGGACTGAACACTTTGTTCTTCAAAGGCAAAGGCTGTTTGACAGAGGGCTGTTTTGTAAAACTTTGAACTCCCTTCATAACAAGTAGCTGACTGGAATGATCACTTAAATGGTGAAAGACTGGAGCATGCAGTCATTCAAAGATTCAAAGTACATTTATTATCAAAGTATTTATTCAATATATAATACATCTTCCCCACAGACAACCACAAAACAAAGAATAACTGTAGAATCCGTTCAAAGAAAAAGAATCCTCCCTCCCCTCACCCACTCGCAAAAACAAAACAAATCGTGGAAGTGGCAACAAAAAAAAACAAGTGAAAACACAGAATACAAAACCACAAAATCAAAGGTGTATTCAGTCCAGCTTAGTGTTCGTTAGCTGCAGGCTGCCTGAATCAAAATTTCCTAAAGTAGCAAAAAAAAAGTGATGGAAAAGCAGAAACAGCCCATAACGTGAATTAGAGTCCACATTCCACAAACTGCGCTGATTGCTCCGGAACCATCCGTCGGCAGCATCAAGGGGGGAGACGGAGAGAGAAAGGAACCGTTTGAATGTAAGGACCTTCCCTTGGGAGCAGCTAGCGAGAGGGAGAGAGAAACTGTCACAAGCACACAACCCCCAGAAGCAGCCAGTGAGCGAGAGGCACTGAATATTCACCTGCCTTGATGATTTCAATCTCCTTTGGCACATTAATTGGCGAGATTGGCAAGTGATGGAGTAAGTAATGGGCCCATACCCTGCTTCCAGACTTCCTGGCCTCCAGACTGCACACTTTGCTCTCAATCTCATGGAAGCCTGTTGAAGACAGCAAAGTGCCAGATCATCTGATCAGGCTGAAGACACCCTGTCAGAGTATAGATAACAGGCTCCGACAGCAGCGGGACCACATCTGAAATAGACATTAAAGAAGTTGAAGGAGTTACTTCATGACGTGTCTCATCTTGAAGACATTGCCTTTGGTAGCTGGTACCATCTTGTTGGGCAGAGGGACTTGGGAGTGCTTGTGCACAAATTGCAAATGGTTGGTTAGCAGGTGCAACAGGTTATCAGAAAGGCAACTGGAACGTTGGTCTTCATTGCTAGAGGGATTGAATTTAAGAGCAATGAGGTTATGCTGCAACTACATAGACAGAGAAATGGCAGATGGAGTTTAACCTGGCCAAATGTGAAATGTTGCACCTTGGTAGCACTACAGATTGTAACTCCAAAACATAAAACTGTAAGGAGAAAATTGGTGAGCTTTTCATTCAGCGTGAGTGCAGACTGTTCTGTTGTCATTGTTCTTTAGTCTCTGGACAAACCTTAGCACCATGCTATTTGTAGCTGGGTGGTATGCTGCAGATGTAATATGTCTTATTCAGTTTATTTTTCGGAATGACTGAAACTGTTCCCCAACAAACTGTGGTCCACTGTCCCTGACCAAGTGTTCTGGTGCATCATTCCTTGAGAAGGGGCTTCTCAACACAACAACAGTGTGCAAGGCGAGTCTATTGGAAACACTTCTGGCCACTTTGTAACTGCATCCTCTACTACCAGGGAGAATGGTCTGGCAAAATCCACCTGAATCACTGCCAGGGAGATGCAGGACATTCCCTGGAACAGAGAGGTGCTGCTCTTGGTAGCTCCTGTTACATGGTCCAATCCATCACGTGAAAAGCCCTCCCAACTACTGAGCACCTTTACACAAAACGCTGTTGTAGCAAAGCAGTGTCCATCATCAGAGACCCCCACCACCCAGGCCATGCTCTTCGCTCGCTGCTGCCATCAGGTAGAAGGTACAAGTGCCTCAGGACTCTCACTACCAAGTTCAAGAACATATATTACCCCTCAAACATCAGGGTCTTGAACTAAAGGGGATAACTACACTTACTTGTCGATCCCCATTGAGATGTTTCCACAAACAAAGACTCTTTATCTCATTACCTCCTGTTCTCATTATTTTTTGCTATTTATTGATATTTGCATTTGCACAGTTTGTTGTCTTCTGCACTCTGGTTGATCTTTCACTGATCCTGTTATTGTTACTCTTCCATAGATTTGCTGAGTATGCCCGCAGGAAAATGAATCTCAGGGTTGGTTGTAGGTTTATGTACTTTGATAATAAACTTTACTTTGAACTTTAAACCTTGTTAAGTTGTTCCCTTTGCTAAGTGAGACTAGAACTGGAGTGCATAGCCACAAGGTTCTGAGAAATAGATTTAGGATGCAGATGAGGAGAACAGGGAGTAGTGAATCTGTGGAATTCTCTATTCTGAGAATCAGTGGAGGCTACCTCATAAAATAGATTTAAGAACACAGTTGGATAGATTTTGTGTAGGAAGGGAAATAAGGGTGAAGCGGAAGAGGCAGGAAGGTGGAGTTGAGTCCACAGCATTATCAGATATGATTTTATTGAATGGCAGAGCAGGCACAACCATACAGGCCAGATGGCTGACTCCTGCTCCTAGCTCTTATGTTCTGATATCACAAATTAACCGTTGGTGTGTCTGCCAACAGTGATACTCACAACAAGTCCAGCCAGCTGGCGTGCTGCGGAGTGGGGCGTATGCAGTGAAGTTGTGCCTGCACTGTGCCCTGGCTGGATGGAAGCAGAAGATAGATGAGTTCTGTGGACCCAGCAGGTGACCGAGCTCAGACCCAGGCTGTGCTGGCTGAGCCATCTGCCCTTCATAGATGCTGAGACTCCTGGTGTGGCAGTCTCACACCAAACTGCAAAGGCATGCTATTCCCTCTCCAGCTGCGGTTCACTGCAGCAAGAAAGGCCACTCCGAGGGCACCTTTCCAACCATCCACCTCTCCCTCTAGCATCTATGTAAGAGCGCCATCCCTCACAGTCTAACGTCCAAGCTACACAGCACCCCATTGAGGTTAAATGCTGCTGCTACTGGGCATCCTTTATGAAGATCCCTTTCCTCAACAGCACCATGGGCACATCTTCAACACACAATCTGCAAACATTCAAGAAGAGAGCTCACCCCACCATCTCCAGGGATTGGAGATAAGTGCCAGAGTGGGAAGAGCTAAAGAAGGCAGCAGAGGTTTTGAAGACCCAGACAACTTCTTCTAATTTGTCCACAAACCAGTTTATTCTTCTCTTTTTGTGTCTCTTGTTTCCTTTTTGAGGTGGCTGGGATCCTGTCGGAGTCCATGATCTACAGCTGCAGCTCAAACTGTGGTTCCTCACAGGTGGTGACGGTGAGCTCTTGCTGAGGGGATTGCTGTTTTGATATCTCTATGTGCAGACTGGAAGACGTGTGCCTTCAGGGCACGGCCGTGTGGACAACTCAGTTCCTTGCCAATATCACTGACTGAAGAGTCGTGGGAAATTGGAATGTTGAGACAGGAGACAGCATATGCTGTTGTTGGAAGAAGGCCTGTGAATTTGAACAAACTCTCTCTCTCTCGATAGTAAGTGTTAGTCTGTTGATTCTGAAGTTGTGGGTACTTGAACAAGTGACTTGGCAGTCTGTAACATCTAAACAGCAAGCTGTTGGCCTTACTTCTTGTTGTTACAGGAGCAATAGTTCCCTGTCCCTCGTTAGTGAGAGCTAAAGCCTATCCGAGAGGTTGGAGTGTTGGGATGGACTCTAGATTGTGGCCTCTGGGGGCTTTTCTATTGCATGGTGGGTAGTGTGGAAAAGATTGCTTTTACTAGAATACTTGGGGGGAGGGTTGATGATTTTTGCTGCTACTTGTGCATCAGTGAGACTGGGGGCTTTGGGGTTCTAACATTTTATTTTTTCTGCTTTTGTGGATGCCTGTAAAGAGTAAGAATTTCGTGTTGTTTAATGATACATTCTATGAACCATTGAACCGATGAACCATTGAACCACTGAACCATCAAACTGTTGAACCATTAAACCAACGGACCATTGAACCAATGAAACATTGAACTGTTGAACTGTTGACCTACTGAAATGTTGAAATTATGAACCATTGAACTGTTGAACCATTGAACCATTGAACCGATGAAACATTGAACTGATGAACCATTGTACCATTGAACTACAGACACTGAACCATTGAACAGTTGAACAGTTGAAGTAGTGATCCATTGAACCATTGAATCACTGAAGCATTAATCTATTGAACAATTGAGCCAATGAACCATTGACCCATTGAACCATTGAACTGTTGAACCATTGAACCGTTGAACCATTGGATCGTTGAACCGATATACTGCTGAACTGTTGAACCATTGATCCATTGGTCCATTGAATCATTGAGTCATTGTACCACTGAACCATTGAAAACTTGAACCATTGAACCGTTGAACTATTGAACCGTTGAACCTTTGAAACGTTGAACTATTGAACTGGTTGAATCTTTGAAACATTGAACTATTGAACCAACGAGCCAATGAACCATTGAAACATTGAACCATGGAACCATTGAACCATTAAACCATTTAACTGTTGAACTGTTAAACTATTGTACCATTGAACTATTGAACTAAAGAAACACCAAACCATTGAACCATTGAACTGTTGAACCATTGATCCATTGAGCCATTGAATCATTGTACCACTGAACCATTGAAAACTTGAACCATTGAACCACTGGACTGTTGAACCGTTGAACCACCAAACCATTGAACCATTGACAGTTGAACAATTGAACTGTTGAACATTGAACCATTGGACCATTGAAAAATTGAACCATTGAACCACTGGACTGCAGAACCTTTGAACCACTAACCCATTGGAACATTGAATCATTGAGTTGCTAAACCTTTCAATGTTGAACCATTGAAATACTGAAACATTGATCCATTGAACAGCTGAACCGTTGAACCATTGAAACACTGATTCATTGAGCCATTGAATCATTGTACCACTGAACCACTGAATCTTTGAACCATTGAACTGATGAATCATTGAACTGTTGAACTGTAGAACCTTTGAATAATTGAACCATTGAACCATTGAACCACTGAACCATTGAACCACTGAACCATTGAACCATTGAACCACTGAACCATTGAACCATTGAACCACTGAACCATTGAACCACTGGACTGTTGAACTGTTGAACCATTGAACCGTTGTACCACTGAACCACTGAATCATTGAACCATTGAACCATTGATCCACTCGACTGTTGAACCATTGTACCATTGAGCCATTGAACCACTGAACCATTGAACCTCTGGACTGTTGAACTATTGAACCTTTGAACCGTTGAACCACTGAGCCATTGAACTGTAGGACTGTTGAACCATTGAACCACTGGTCTGTTGATCCATTGAACTGTTGAACTGTTGAACCATTGAAACATTGAATCATTGAACCTTTGAACCACTGAAGGATTGAACCATTGCACCATTGATCCGCTGAACCATTGAACCATTGACCCACTCGAGTGTTGAACCATTGTACCATTGAACCACTGGACTGTTGAACCATTGAACTGTTGAACTATTGAACTGTTGAACGGTTGAACCTTGCCATCATGCCCCGATCTCATGCATGAATAAAAGTGTGCACACTTTGTGTAGACAAAACACGGAATGGAAAAAAACTATCATTGTAAATAATATGCTAGAGATACTTAAAAGCCAGGTGGGTTCTGTGAAGAAAAAGCATAATTTAGATCATTTGAACACATGACCATAAGAGATAAGAGAAGAATTTGAGTATTCAGCCCATTGAGTCTGCTTTCCCATTCCATCATTGCTGATTTATTATCCCTCTCAACCCCATTCTCCTGCCCTCCTAACTTTTGACATCCCAACTAATAAAGAACCTATGAACCTCTGTTTTGAATATCAAAGTTCAAAGTACATTTATGATCAAAGTATAGATACATTGTGCAAATTTGAGATTTGCCTGATGGCAGGCAGCCACAAATCAAAGAAACCCTAAAGAACCCATTAGAAAAAAGACAGTTGAACACCCAAGAGAAAAAAAAACAAATCATGCAAAATATAAATGCAAGCAAACAGTATTCTGAACTGAAGTCCACGGAGAGAATCTGTCCACAGGCCATTAGTTAAGCATCAAGTGGAGTAGTGAGCTAAACTGGCCCATTCCTCAGCAAAACCCCGACTTAGCCCAGTGGCTAAATCGTCGTCCAAACACTGGGTTCAGTCACTTCGATACAGTCTGGGCTCTCACCCCACCACCTTGATTTGACCTGTACCCGACCTTACTGATTTGGTCTAGTGCTTAAATTGATCAAACCTTGGGTCTTCTTCATCCTTGGCAATGGGCCCACTGCCTCCTCTTGCTTTGATTCCACCACGTCGAATTGCCTGCAAGTCCAAAGGGAGGTTACAGACTATTACTTGTGATGGTCATTTTCCATCACAAAGGGCAAAGGGCAATCAACAATGTATTTGAGGTCCTGGTTGGACCACTCCTTGTCTCCTCCTTGACCTTACCGACATGGGCGACCCTTCTAGGAGCTAAGCATCAGATGTCTACACACCAGATGGCATTGCTCTCGGGATCTCAGGAACTCACAAACCTCTCCACCACGACAAGGTGATGAACTTCGGAGAAGATCCACGCTCAGTAGCTCTGATGCTGCCCTCCCCCACCCAACGAGTGCATGACTGTTCAGTTCTGGCATCTTTCAACCTGCGCAGTGAAAACAGCTTGTTTTCACACCCTATCTGTATCCCTAATCACGAACACAAAATTCACACATCTGCTGCCTGGAGTCCTGTGCTGGGACCTTGACACACAACAAAACCTGCAGCTGTCCACATTCCTTCCAACTGTTCCTGACCTTTGATTTCTGCTTTCTATGATTTGCATTTTTCTCATTTTAAATTTCTGGATAATCATTGAAGTTTTTAGAAGGGATGTTAATTGGCAGAGTCGCAGACTGCTCCAGGTCCCTTTCTGTGCCAGGTTACAAAGAGTCCATGAAGATTAGACTGGAAGCCCTTCTCATTTCTAGTGTTGTTTTTCTGTTGCACATCGGTAGCGGCAATTTCCCAGATCCCTTCCAGGTTAAATTACATCCTTGCAATTACATTGCGCAGACCTCTAACATTAAAGAAGGAAGCTTGAGGCAATGCAGAACCTAAATGTCAAAATGTAAAACTATGTAATAACATCATTTGGTATAGTTCAAGCAGTGAAATTTCAATAACTTTACTTCTAAAAACATTGGAAACTTTGATCTATTGTTCTGGTTTCTGGTGCTGGTTAGTTTCTAGTTATTAAGTCTAGTAATTGAATACATGTTCCTTGTATAGTCATTACAAACATGTTGCTTCTTTAGGATTTTTTATTATGATTGAAGCTGAACACAAATATAATTTCAGACTACTTGTATCATGTCTGAATTTAGAGAAACAAGAAATTAACCTTTATCAGATATAATGTTATTGCATAACAGTGCTGACACTTTGCAATATTTTGACTAAGCTAAAATGTTTTTTTTTTGATGATTTTCATTTGTACTCAGTGGCTGAGGCTTCTCACTTAAGTGTCCAACAATAATCAGCCAGTATTGATGGATTCCAATTGTCCTGATACCATTGCTCTATGACCACAAAGTCCTGGTGAAACTTTTACCATGCTCTTTGCTGACAGCACCAAGATTTGCAGGGAAGAAGTCTAAATGGGAATGCAGAAAATGAATCTTTAGTGACATGTTGCACTTCATGGTTTTGTGTGCTTGAAGCATGTTGTCAACCAGCTGCACGTAGTTTGGTGCTCTGTAGTTGCCAAGCAAATTTCAACAACATCCTTGAATGCCTTCCATGTGATTTTTTTTGGTCCCACTATTAGTTCTTTGAATTGCCTGTAATTGATGACCTGTTTGATTTGTAGACCAACAAAAATGTCACCCTTAATCTTGGCATCAGTTAACCTGACTTGAGTTATGAATTGAAATAACAAATACAGGTGGTTTCAAAAAAATGATGCATGATAGGGTCATTTCATAGTGATTTTCATGTTAAGTAGCCCAAAATCCAAAAGATGCACCCAGAAGTATTCAGTAAGCAACACCTTTGCTGTCCAGTGTCATCTGTCCACATCTTTAACCATCTGCTGTAACAGTTCTTCTTGCATCTTCATACTTTAACCATCTGCTGTATCAATGGTGAGGCATTGATATCTGAAACACTACACCAATTGTATTTTTCTCTCATCTGTGAGCTGTCCTAGGAACTCATAAGAAATAGGAGCAGGAATAGGCTATTTGACCCATCAAGCCTGCCCCACAAATTCACATTTAGTCATTTATTTATTAACTCCTCTGGCATTTCGAGTCATGTCACCCAGTAATCCTTGATTTTGTCCTAAACTAAGCACGGGACAACTTGCAATGACCAATTAACCTACCAACCGGTACGTCTTTGGACTGTGGGAGGAAACTGGAGCACCCGGAGGAAACCCACACAGTCATAGGGAGAACGTACAAAATCATTACAGATAACAGTGGGAATTGAACCTGGGTTGCTGGTAATATAAAGTGTGATGCTAACCACTAAAAATTCAAAGATCTAAGTAAATTTTAGTATGAAAGTACATATATGCCACCATATACAAACCTTGAGCCTACTCAACAAATCTATAGAATGGTAGTTATAACAGAATCAATGAAAGATCAGCCAGAGTGTAGAAGACACCAAATTGTGCAAATACAAAAAGGAAGAAATAATAAATTAAAAAAAAAAAAATATATATATATATATAAGCAATAAATATTGAAAACATGAGATGAAAAATCCATTGGTTGTGAGAACATTTCAATGATGGGGCAAGTGAAGTTGAGAAAACTATCCTCTTTGGTTCAAGAGCCTGATGGTTGAGGGGTAATAATTTCTTGAACCTGAAGGTGTGAGGTCTGAGGCTCCTGTCTCTTCTTCCTGATGGCAGTAGCCAGAAGAGAGCCTGACCTGGGTGGTGGGGGTCCCTGATGATGGATGCTGCTTTCCTGCGACAGTGTTTCATGTAGATGTGCTCAGTGGTGGGGAGGGCTTTACCTGTGATAGACTGGGCCGTATTTACTAATTTCTTTTTTAGTAATTTTTTTTTATTGAAGTCCAACATCAAACAAACATTTCCATAAGATGTATTTCAGACATTGTACATATATATCATATAGTCATATATATCACAAATCTCCACAAAGTATTTATCTGAGGTATACACTTATAGAAAAGAGTTGAAAGAAAAAAACAAGCAAAAGGAAAAAACTATGTACAAGTAGGGAGTGATCTTTTTTTACAACATATTCATTGATTTGTGAGAATAAAATCAGGCCTATGAGGCATTATGTAGTTAAACCATTTTTCCCAGTATGAATCAAATTGTTCCAGCTTATGATTAACAGATGCTGTTATCTTCTCCATTTTGTAAATGTCCATTGTAATTTCCATCCATGTATTTAAAGTTGGACTCTTCTGTGATAACCATTTCCTAGTAAGAGTCTTTTTACCAGCCACCAACAGTATATTCATTAAATATTTATCTCTTTTCAACCATTCTTGAGGTATATATCCAAAATATATGGTCTTACTCTCTAGGAGTATTTCACATTTAAAGATGTCTTGTAGGGCATTGTGTATCCCCCTCCAATAGTTTTTGATAACAGGGCAGTCCCAAAAAATATGATAATGATTTGCATTTTGATTTCCACAATTTCTCCAGCAAACAGGGAGGTTACTATCATAATCGGATTTCTGAAAGGGTATGATAAAATATCTTATCAAGTTTTTCCATCCAAACTGCCTCCGTTTCTGTGAACTGGTACACTTCCATTGATACCTCCATATTATTGTCCATTCTTCCTCAGATATAATTATCCCTCCTTCCTTCTCCCATTTTGTTTTAATGTATGAAGTTGAATGTGATGCAGCCAGTCAATATACTCTCCACCATTTATCTATCAAAGTTTGTCACAGTTTTAGATGTTGTTTTGAAGTTCTGCAAACTCCTAAGGAAGTAGAGGCACTTCCGTGTTCTCATTGTAATTGACATACATGCTGGGCCCAGGACAAATACTCTGAAGTAATAACACATGGGAGTTAAAAGTTACTCTACCTCTGACCCTGCAATGAGGTCTTCCAGTTTCTATCTCCAGAAGTCTACAATCAGTTCCTTGGTCTTACTGACATTGAGTGAGAGGTTGTTGTTATTACACCACTCAGCCAGATTTTCATTCTCTCCCCTATATGCAGATTCATCACCACCTTTGATGCAGTTCGAGGTTGGGTCAACGTGAATCACACCCAGAGCTAAAGGCACTCGATGAGTCTTTAAGGGGGCCAGGAGCACCCCATATTAATTTGAGCTTGATATCAAACAGCTAGTCCTTTGTGATTCACCCACCTCCTCATCCAATTCTATCAAACCATGACTGTAGGTATCCAGAGCAGAGAATATAGAGCATTACAGAACAGTACAGGCCCTTCAGCACATGATGCTGTGCTAAACTTTTAACCAAAAAAGCAGGAAGGGACAATCAATGTTTCGGACCGAGACCCATCATCAAGACTGAAAAAGAAGGGGGCAGAAGATGGTGGGGGGAAGGGAAGGAGTACAAGCTGACAGGTGAGTGGGGGAGGAGGTATGAAGTGAGAAGATAGATAGCACAAGTAAAGAGCTGAAGAAGATGGAATTCTATATTAAAGGGTCAATAGGTGCAACCTATTGATTTATTGAGATGCAGCACAAAATAGGCTCTTCTAACCCTTTGAGTGTCTCTGCCCAGCAATCTCCCAATTTAATCCTAGCCTAACCACGGCAGTTTACAATGACCAACCAACCTACCAACCGGTACATCTTTGGACTGTGGGAAAAATTTTGAGCATCCAGAGGAAATCCACGTGGTCATGGGAAGAGAGCACAAACTCCTTACAGGCAGTGGTGGGAATTGAACCCATGTTGCTGGAACTGTGAAGCATTGTGCTAACCTTTATGTTCCCATTCCATCCTCAGTAAACACTGGAGAACCCCTCAAATAACACTCAACAGCAACTTTATTAAAGTGCCCACTGAGTGTACATTCATGGTCTTCTGCTGTTGAAGTCCATCCACTTCAAAGTTTGACATATTGTGCATTCAGAGGTGCTCTTCTGCACACCACTGTTGTAATGTGTGATTATCCGAGTTACTGTCTCCTTCCTGTCTGCTTGAACCATTCTGCCCATTCTCTTCACACACAAAGTGCTGGAGGAAATCAGCAGGCCAGGCAACATCTATGGAAAAGATGTACTTTTTTCCATAGATGCTGCCCGGCCTGCTGAGTTCCTCCAGCATTTTGCACTTATTTCTCAGATATCCAGCATCTGCAGATTTTCTCTTGTTGGCCAATCTCCTCTGACCTTTCTAATTAACATAGAGTTCTTGATCACAGAACTGTTTTTTTTTTGCACCGTTGTCTGTAAACTCCAGAGACAGTTGTGCATGAAAATCCCAGGAGTTCAGCAGTTTCTGAGATACTCAAACCACCCCATCTGGCACCAACAATCATTCTGTAGGGTTCTCAGTAACATTAACTGAATTGTTAACTGTTAACTGCTGGTTATAAAATGGCTTCTCTGTAATGTTAACTATGAGGTAATGTTCTCTGTAGCTGAAATGTTTTGGTTATAACTATTGATAACGGGGGTACTATACTCTATCTGTATGTGTGGGAATCGGGGTTGGTGCACGGGAGAAGCGAAGAGGGAGGACGTGCGGGAAGCGCTCTGGTCGACCACCGCGGTTGGTCCCAGTCTGAGGGTCATGGAGTTTGGAGGGAATCAAATGGTGGACCTAGGATATTGCGTGAGCTCCAACATGTGCACAGACTGTATAATCTCTATTTGTGATGCCTTTTTATTTTATATTTTTGTTTCGCTACTAACCCCAAAGGCACAGTAACATTTATGAAGTGTAATTGTTTAAACGTACATTGTGAACTGACTGATATTTTACATTATGGGTTTGTGCAGGGGGTATATACAGCACCTACACAATCATGAGACAGTTTGGCAGGCAGACGGCGGTTTCCCCGAGTGGGTTGATAGAGCTGAGTGTTACATTTCCATGGTCAAAGTTGCTTAGATCACATTTCTTCCCCATTCTGGAGTTTGCTCTGAGCCGCAGTGGAGCCCTTGACCATGTCTGCACCCTTTTATACGTTGAGTTGCTGCCACATGATTGGCCGATTATGTGCATTCCCTCAGTCTGTGAGCCTAATGAATACCCTGCCAACGGCGAGGTCTTGTCACGAGGACAGTGAGCTATCTACTGTTTCCTGCACACCACATACATTCTGAATTATATTTTAATAACTTATTTGTGGCAATTGTTGTGACATGAGCAAAGTCACTGGACAGACACTGAAGCTAATGGATACAGAGTGCTTTATTCAACAAACAAACAGCAGGCATCATAGTGAGATATTCTTGACCCAATATTACTTGACGCTTTTATAAGCTAAAGATAAATTCTGAAGGACAATGCTTTAGTTACAAGGCATCTACAATGCTTCCTCTAAATTACGAATAGTTTTTACACACCACACCTCCTTCGTGGCAGCTTCTTTTCACCCACACTCCAGACAGCTCAGATGAATGTTAACCTCCACTGACTCCAGGCCACATTGAATTGACTTTATTTCTTACATCCTTCACATACATGAGGAGTAAAAATCTTTACCTTACGTCTCGGTCCAAATGTGTAATGTGCAATCACAGTGATTTATAATAAATAGAAGAATCAATGTAACATATAAATACACTTAAACCAGCGTGAGTTAATCAGTCAATCATATGCATGAGTTACTTCATGCATATGCAGATATCTCAGGTCTAGTTGTTCTGAGCTGCATTTTAAATCCGGTCAGCAATCTGCATGCAAGTCTGAAGACTGGCTGCTGGTAAAATTAATATTTGCTATATACCCTAACTCCAGATTACACCCTAGCAATAATACTTTGTTTTCAGTTCTGTATGTGTGTGTGGTATGTTTAGTGGATGCTCCGTGGCCTGGAGAAATATTGTTTCATTTGGTTGTACAGTCAGATGACAATAAACCTGAACTTGAATATGTACCTAATAAAGTGGCCGCTAAGTATTTTTAAACCACATACATTTGACCAGCTTACTGGAGTGTTTTTGTCTGAACAAAATAAACTTCATTCACAATACAGAATAATTTATAGGAATGAACTGTTTCATGACTCTCCATTCTTTACATACATTGTCAATGCTTTCCAAACTCTTCTCAAAACTGCCGCCACTCATGGGGCATTAATTGCCCCCTCCCTCTCAACAGGACAACAACCCTTCGCTGTGGCTCTTCCTCACTGAGCCGAGGTGGTTTCTGCACCGAGATTCAGTGTGCCCCTCAGCATGGACTGACCTGGTCCCAGCACAGTGATGCAGCTATAGAGAAGGCAAGGCAGCAGCTATATTTCACTAGGAGTTTGAGGAGATTTGGCTTGTCACCTAAAACACTTGAAAATTTCTACAGATGTACCATGGAGACCATTCTCATTGGCTGCATCATCATCATCTGGTACTTGGGAGGAAGGGCCACTGCACGGGATCAAGGCAAGCTGCAGAAACTTGTAAGCTTAGTCAGCTCCATCATGGGCACTAGCCTTCATAGTATCCAAGACATCTTCAAGGAGCAGTGCCTCAGAAAGGTGGTGTCCATTATTCAGGACCCCAGTGGTACAACATTTTCCAGTGTGAGGTACAGAGCCTGAAGGCACAAACTCAACAGCTCAAGAACAGCGTTTTCCCCTCTGCCATCCGATTTCTGTATGGATTTTGAATCCTGAACACAGCTCACAACTTTTTTATTTCTGTTTTATTAACTACTTAAAGAGGAGTGATTGATAAGTTCGTGGCCTGAGGTAGAAGGAGTCAAAATTTTAGAAAACCTAGCACATTTATTTTTCAACATAGTCCCCTCCTACATGTACACACTTAGTCCAGCGGTTGTGGAGCATACGGATCTTGGACCTCCAGAAAGTGTCCACAGATGGGTGATTGATAAGTTCGTGTCCTAGGGTAGAAGGAGATGAGTTATACAGCTCTCGTTACATGCACTTGCAGGTCAACTCTTTGAGTAACCATGCAGAAAGTTTGAAGTGAATAACTCATCTCCTTCGACCTTAAGCCACAAACTTATCAATCACCCCGATGAGTTATTCACTTGAAACTTTCTGCATAATCAAAGAGTTGAGCTGCGTGTGATTGTAACAAGAGCTGTATAACTCATCTCCTTCTACCTTAGGCCACGAACTTATCAATCACCCATCTGTGGACACTTTCTGGAGGTCCAAGATCCGTATGCTCCACGACCGCAGGACTAAGTGTGTAAATGTAGGAGGGGACTTTGTTGAAAAATAAATGTGCTAGGTTTTCTAAAATTGACTCCTTCTACCTTAGGCCACAAGTTTATCAATCATCTCTTGTATATACTTCCTGTAATTTTTTTTTCTCTATATTATCATGTATTGCATGGTACTGCCATCGCCAAGACAAAAATAATTTCACGACATGTGCCGATGATATTAAGCCTGATTCTGACTCTGACCTGCTCCTGCAGCCTGGAATGTCCTGACGTTCTCCTGCATCACTCCTCCACGGAAATCCTGATGTGCTGGTCGACCAACAAGTTTTGGACCGACCAAAGGGCGTCATTCGCAAAGTTGATGATCTGCCAGCGGCTCCTGATGTTGGTCTCCATGTGGGTGTCTGGGAACAGAGAGTTCTCTGCCATGCAGCTGCTGGGGATGAAATGGGACCCAAGCCCATCATCTTCCTCCACACCTTCTTTGCAAACCCACAGTCTGCGACGAGGTGATTACTGTTCTGTCACCCCGCGGGCAGTGGGTTGTGGGGAAGATGCTCCGGGCACGCAGGGGGAATCTAATTGAGGCACTCACTCCCCACAACAGGGTGGCAGGGTCGCGTGAGTCATTGGCACAACACTTCCCAGTACAAACAGCCCAAATTCAGTTCCAGCTGCTGCCTGGAAGGAGCGAACATGTAACCGCGTGGGTTTCCTCCAGGCGCTTCGGTTTCCTCCCACAGTCCAAAGACGGACCTGTTGGCGAATGGTCATTGTCAATTGGCTAGGATTAAATCAGGGGTTCGCTGGGGAGTGCAGCTCGAATGCCCCAGAAAAGCCTGGTCCACACTAAATCTCAATCTGTACATAAATAAATAAAAAATCAGAGTTTGTCAGCTTCCACAATTCTGCTCTGGATATTATCTCTGTCATTTCCTTCCCTGCTGCCTATTTAATTGTTCTGAAGCTGACTTGATTTTATTTGCAGTCATTTCATTATGCAAATTTCCCTTTGCTGATTGCTCCTAATCCTTTGATTGGTTGCTTGTATTTTGTTAGCCTGATAGTGACCTCAGTGATTTCCATTTTCATGCTTTGTGCAAACAGCGATTCCTTTCTCCTGCGACCAGCGTGAATACATTTCGGTGAGGCTGTAATCTACGTCTTGCAGCAACAAAGGAGGTGAAACCTTGAGGAAAGCACACACAATGCTGGAGGGACTCAGCAGTACCTTGGCCTTTCAAGCAGAGACATCCAGTATTTGTGCAAAAGTCTTAGGCACATCCAAAACATTCTGTAAAGCAAAGATACCTTCAAAAATAATGAATTGAAAAGCTTCAACATATAAAAAATACTATAAAGAGCATAAATAGTAAATAACTAAATCAAATCAATATTTGATGTGATCACCGTTTGCCTTTAAAACCTCATCATTTCTCTTAAGTACACTATTGTGCAGTTTTATAAGAAAATTGGCTGGTGGATTGTTCCAAGCATCTTGGGGAACTTGGTACAGATCTCCTGCAGACTTTGGCTGTCTCCCTTGTTTCTGTCTCTCTGAGCAACCCCAGACAGCCTCTGGTTTATGATGGCATTACTGGAGATGTGCAAAAGCTTACCAGTAGTTCAAAATGCAAGAAATACAACTAAAAACATCATTAATTACACCTTTTCTGAGGTAATTTGTGGTAAGCTATCACCATAAGTAACGACGAGGCAAGTGGAGGTGAAGCTGATCCGAGGGATGAGCCGTGTTGGTGCGTTGCAAAGTCAGGAAGCAAAGTGTACGAGGTGGTTTTGGAGATGGAGATGGAGTTGGAGTGAGAGATTCAAAGAGGAGTCAAGGTGGAGAAGTTTTTGTGCCCGTCCACCTAAATTGGGTGCAAGGTTGGATTGCTCTAAGTGCTGAGATAATTTGGAGAAGTCAAGAACGGCTTTGGGCTGGGTGGCAAGGTCTTGGCCTTGTGCCAAGGCCCGGCAGGACATGACCCATTGTTTGAACTACTGAAACGCTGGCCCGGATAGACTGGAAAAGCTGGATGTCAGAACCAGGGGTGAAGGTTGGGCTGCGGTTTGCTTCTATTGAATTCTCTGTGTTTTTTTCTTCTTCTGAACATTGGGTGTTGGTCTTGTTTTTTAATTTGCTTCTTCTAGGTTTCTTTCTTTTAGGCTGACTGGCTGACAAATCTCAAGGTTGTATAATTTACAAAAAATTTGACAATAAGTGTACTTTGAACCTTTGAATCTTTGACAGCCTCGATGATGTTGAGATCAGGGAACTGAGGACCATATTAAAAAGTTTAGGATGCCTATGGCCTTTGCAAAGTACTATAGGCTGTTTATTCCCCTCATTAGATACTGCCTGATCTGCTGAGTTCAAAGTAAATTTTATTATCGAAGTAGCCAGTGCACAGGTGTGGGAAGTGTCAGAGGCTTCGACGCCACTAAATGCGATGAGTGGGGGTTTTTCTTAATTTTTAAACTACAAAAGAGAGATAGGATCTAGCGGAGCAGCCATCATCGGAGTGGGGCTAGACTCAGAGTGAGAAATTAGAGGCTTCGATGAGAAGAAGCTGAGGCCAAAGCAACAGGTAAGAAGGGTTTTTCCTTTTGTTCTTGCTGATTCGCTCTTGGTTGCCCATTGTACCGTGCAGGCAGGATGGCAGATATGCCAGTGGAATGCTCCTCCTGTAGGACCAGGGAATTCATGGAACCTGACTGTCTCTCTGACGACTACACCCACGGGAAATGCGGCCAACTCCAGCTTCTGAAGCACCTCATTAAGGAGCCGGAGCTGGATGAACTAAGGATCATCCGGGAGGCAGAGCAATTGATAGATAAGACTTTTGAGCAGGTGGTTACACCCAGAGTGCAGAGTTCAGGGAGTAGATGGGTGAACACTGGGAGAGGTAAAGGGAGAAGGAAGTCAGTGCAGGGTCCCCCTGTGGCCATTCCCCTCAGCCACAGATATACCCCTTTGGATACTGCTGAGGGGGTGACCCATCTGGGCGAGGTAGCAGCAGCCAGACCAATAGCACTGTGGTCGGCTCTGAGCCTCGGAAGGGTGGGCTGAAGTCAGGTGGAGCGATAGTCAAAGGGGACGTGATAGTTAGGGGGTCAGATAGGAGATTCTGTGGCAGCAAAAGGAACGCCAGGATAGTGTGTTGCCTCCCAGGTGCTGAGGTCCAGGATGTCTCTGAGTGGTTGCAGAATATTCTGGAAGGGGAGGGTGAGTGGCCAGGGGTCATAGAACATGTTGGTACCAATGACGTAGGAAGGAGAGGGGTAGAGGTTCTGCGTGGTAAGTTTAGGGAGTTAGGAAGGAGGCTGGAGAGTAGGACCTCCGTGGTGGTAATCTCCGGATTACTCCCAGTGCAATGAGCTAGTGAGGGTCAGAACAGGAAGATAGTGCAGATGAATGCGTGGCTGAGGAGATGGTGCAGGGGGCAGGGTTTCAAGCTCTTGGATCATTGGAACCTTTTCTGGGGAAGGAGTGATCTGTACAAGTGGGACGGGTTGCACCTGAACCGGAGGGGAACCAAAATCCTGGGAGGGAGGTTTGCTAATGCCACTGGGGAGGGTTTAAACCAGATTTGCCGGGGGGGGGGTGTGAGAACCAGAGTGAAGAGGCAGAGGATGGGGCGGTTGACCCACATGTAGAGACAGCTTGAAGGGAGCTTGTGAGGAAGGACAGGGAGATGATAGAGCAAAGATGCATTCAGCCTGATGGTTTGAGATGCGTCTATTTTAATGCAAGGAGTATCATAATCAAGGTGGATGAACTTACAGGGTGGATCAATACGTGGAAATGTGATGTTGCGACTATTGCAGAGACTTG
The DNA here is from genome assembly GCF_030144855.1 of Hypanus sabinus. NCBI lineage: Eukaryota > Metazoa > Chordata > Chondrichthyes > Myliobatiformes > Dasyatidae > Hypanus > Hypanus sabinus. Next base: position 101,291,497 of record NC_082716.1, on the reverse strand, counting down.
GATGTCTCAGGGGTAGGAATGGCAGGCTTTAGATGTTTCAAAAAAGACAAGGAGGGAGGCAAAAGAGGTGGGAGTGTGGCAATGCTAATCAGGGATAGAATCACAGCTGCAGAAAAGTAAGAAGTCATAGAGGGATTGTCTACTGAGTCAGTGGGGGGGGGGGGGAATCAGAAACAGGAAGGGGACAATAACTCTACTGGGTGTTTTTTATAGAACCCCACCCCAAACAGGGTGGACATCAAGAAGCAGATAGGGAGGCAGATTATGAAATGGTGCAATAGTAATAGAGTTGTTGTGATGGGTGATTTTAACTTTCTTAATATTGACTGGCATTTCCTTAGAGCAAGGCGTTTGGATGGGGTGGAGCTTGTTAGGTGAGCTCAGGAAGGTTTCAATAGACAATAGACAATAGGTGCAGAAGTAGACCATTCGGCCCCTCGAGTCTGCACCGCCATTCTGAGATCATGGTTGATCATTCACTATCAATACCCAGTCCCTGCCTTGTCCCCATATCCCTTGATTCCCCTATCCATCAGATATCTATCCAGCTCCTTCTTGAAAGCATCCAGAGAATTGGCCTCCACCGTCTTCCGAGGCAGTGCATTCCACACCTCCACAACTCTCTGGGAGAAGAAGTTCTTCCTCAACTCTGTTTTAAATAACTGACCTCTTATTCTCAATCCATGCCCTCTGGTACTGGAGTTTCCTGATGCAATATGTAGATAAGCCAACTCAAGGAGAGGCTGTACTTGATCTGGTATTGGGGAATGAACCTGGTCATGTGTCAGATCTCTCGGTGGGAGAGCATTTTGGAGATAGTGATCACAACTCTATCTCCTTCACTAGAGAGGGATTTTGGGAAATTTTGCAGACAACATTTAATTGGGGTGGGGAAAATATGATGCCATTGGGCAGAAACTTGAAAGCATAAATTGGGAGCAGTTGTTCCAGGAAGATGCACGGCAGAAATGTGGCAAATGTTCACGGAACATCTGCATGGCATTCTGCATTGGTATGTTCCACTGAGGCAGGAAAAGGATGGTAGGGTTAAAAAACCATGCTGTACAAAGTATGTGGAAAATCTAATTAAGAAGAAAAGAAAAGGTTACGAAAGGTTCAAGAAACTATGTACAGTTAGAGCTCCAGAAAATTGCAAGGTTGCCGGAAGGAGCTTAAGAATGAAATTAGGAGAGCTACAGGGGGCCATGAGAAGGCCTTGGCAAGCAGGATTAAGGAAAACCCCAAGGCATTCTACAAGTATGTGAAGATCAAGAAGATGTGCCATGTGAGAATAGGACTAATCAGGTGCCATAGTGGAAATGTGTGATGGAGTCAGAGGAGGTAGCAGAGGTACTTAATGAATACTTTGCTTCAGTATTTACCAGAGAAAAAGACCTTGGCAATTTTGAGAATGACTTACAGTGGACTGAAATGCTTGAGCATATAAACATTAAGAAAGAAGAGTGGTGGAGCTTTGAAAAACAGTAAGTTAGATAAGTTGCTGGGACTGGATGAGATATAGAACCATAGAACATTACAGCACAGAAACAGGCCTTTTGTCCCTTCTTGGCTGTGCCGAACCATTTTTCTGCCTAGTCCCACTGACCTGCACCTGAGCCATATCCCTCCAAACCCCTCTCATCCATGTACCTGTCCAAGTTTTTCTTAAATGTCAAAAGTGAGCCCGCATTCACCACTTCATCTGGCAGCTCATTCCACACTCCCACCACTCTGCGTGAAGAAGCCCTCCCAATGTTCCCTTTAAACTTTTCCCCTTTCACCCTTAACCATGACCTCTGTTTTTTTCTCCCCTAGCCTCAGTGGAAAAAGCCTGCTTGCATTCATTCTATCTATATTCATCATAATTTTATACACCTCTATCAAATCATCCCTCATTCTCCTACACTCCAGGGAATAAAGTCCTAACCTATTCAACCTTTCTCTGTAACTCAGTTTTCAAGTCCTGGCAACATCCTTGTAAACCTTCTCTGCACTCTTTCAACCTTATTAATATCCTTCCTGTGACCAAAACTGCACACAATACTCCAAATTCGGTCTCACCAATGTCTTCTACAACCTCACCATAACATTCCAACTCTTACACTCAATACTTTGATTTATAAAGGCCAATGTACCAAAGCTCTCTTTATGACCCCTATCTACCTGTGACAGCACTTTTAGGGAATTATGTATCTGTATTCCCAGATCCCTCTGTTCTACTGCACTCCTCAGTCCCCCACCATTTATCTTGTATGTTCTACCTTGGTTTGACCTTCTGAAGTGCAATACCTCACACTTGTCCGCATTAAACTCCATCTGCTGTCTGCATTAAACTCCATATACCCCAGGCTACTGTGGGAAATGAGAGAGGAGATTGCTGAGCCTCCGGTGATGAATTTTGTATCTACAATAGGACAGTAGAAGTACCAGAAGATTGGAAGACTGCAAATGTTGCTGCCTTGTTCAAGAAAGGGAGCAGAAAGAACCCAGGAAATTATAGACGAGTGAGTCTTACTTCAGTGGTGGGCAAGCTGTTGGAGAAGATCCTGAGAGACATAAGCATTATGAGCATTTGGAGAGACATGTCTGATTAGGAGTCGTTAGCATGGCTTTGTCGTGGTCAGGTTGTGCCTTAGGAGCCTGGTTAAATTCTTTGAGGATGTAACAAAATACATTGATGAAGGTAGAGTAGTGGGTGTAGTGTATATGGATTTCAGTAAACAATTTCATCTATGTGTCTATGTAAGCCTTCCTTAAATGTCTGTAATGTATCTGCAGCTACAACACACCTGCCAGCATATTCCACGCACCCCGCTCTTTCTGTGTAGAAATCCTACCTTTGACATTCCCCCATAATTTCCTTCATGGGTATCATTATGTGTCATTGTTATATGCCGAGTCATATGACATCATCATTATGTGTCGTGTTGTATGATGTGAATGATCATATTCTTGGCTAATTTTTCTACAGAAGTGGTTTACCATTAGCTTCTTCCGGGCAGTGTCTTTACAAGTTTTCAATCGAAGCAGGAGGCTGAGAGCGGAAGACTGAAGCATCACGGAGAGAAGGTCAGGGAAAAGAGGCTAGACTGCGCAGGCGTGGGGTAGCACACCAAGGTTTAAAAGGAGACCGCCATATACAGCGGCCATCGTCGGAGTGGGACGGCTTTGGCTCAATCAGGCTTCGGCGAGAAACAGGCAGAGGCGAGGGTAGGTTCCGGTAAGTCTCGGGGTTCTTCTCTTTTTTTGTTCAGACTAGAGAATATGCCAGCAGGATGTTGGAATGCTCCTCTTGTAGAATGTGGGAAGTCAGGAAGACCTCTGTTGTCCCTGACAACGATAGCTGCAAGAAGTACATCCAGCTGCCGCTCCTAACAACCGCGTTAGGGAACTGGAGCAGGAGCTGGATGACCTCCGGATCAGTCGGGAGACTGTGCAGTTTATAGATAGTAGCTTCCGGGAGGTAGTTACACCTAAGAAACAGGGCACAGGTAATTGGGTTACCATCAGGTGAGGAAGGGGAAAGGGCAGGTAGTGCAGGGTTCCCTGTGGCCATTCCCCTCCAAAACAGGTATATCGATTTGGATACTGTTTGAGGGGATGGCTTACCTGGGACAAGCTGTGGCAGCCAGATCTCTGCCACTAAGTCTGGTTCTGCAGTGCAGAAGGGAGGGAGGAAGAAGAGGAGAGCGGTAGTGACAGGGGACTCCATAGTCAGGGGTACAGACAGGAGATTCTGTGGTTGTAACAGAGACTCCTGGATGGTTTGTTGCCGTCCTGGTGCCAGGGTCAGGGATGTCTCTGATCATGTGCACAGCATTCTGAGGTGGGAGGGTGATCAGCCAGATGTTGTGGTACACATCGGTATCAATGACATAGGTAGAAGGAGTCAGGAGATCCCAAAGAGTGAATACAGAGAGCTTGGTAGGAAGTTGAAAAACTGGACCTCAAGGGTAGTAATCTCCAGATTTCTGCCTGTGCCACGATCCAGTGAGGGTAAGAGTAGGATGCTCTGGAGGGATGAACACGTGGCTGAGAAACTGGTGTAGGGGGCAGGGTTTCAGATTTCTAGATCATTGGGACCTCTTCTGGGGCAGGTGGAACCTGTACAAGAGAGACCAGTTGCATCTGAACTACAAGGGGACCAATATACTGGCAAGGAGGTTTGCTAGTGTTATTTGGGGGGGAGGGGGTTAAACTAGATTTGCAGAGGGATGGGAACCAGAGTGCCAGAGTAGATAGTGAACGGGGATAAAAATAAATGATGTTAGTAGTTCATGCAAAATCACAAATAGTAAGCTTATGTGTGGTGGTTATAATACTGCTGAGGTATGTATATTTCAATGGGAGGAGTATTGTGGGAAAGGCTGACGAGCTGAGGGCATGGATTGACACATGAAATTATGACATCATAGCCATCACTGAAACTTGGCTACAGGAGGGGCAGGACTGGCAGCTCAATGCTCCAAGGTTCCGATGTTTCAGACGTGATAGAGGCAGAGGGACAATGGGTAGTGGGGGGGGGGGGGTGCTTTGCTAGTCAGGGAAATATTACAGCAGTGCTTCGGCAGGACAGATCGGAGAGCTTGTCTACTGAGGCTATACGGGTGGAGCTGAGACACAGGAAAGGTATGACCACATTAATAGGGTTGTATTATAGACCACCCAATAGTCAGCGAGAATTGGAGGAGCTAATCTGCAGAGAGATAACAGACAACTGCAGAAGGCAGAAAGTTGTGATAATAGGGATTTTAATTTTCCACACATTGATTGGGACTCCCATACTGTTAAAGATCTAGATGGGTTAGAGTTTGTGAAATGTGTTCGGGAAAGTTTTCTAAATCAATATATAGATGTACCAACTAGGGAGAATGCAATAGATCTCCTATTTGGAAATGAGTTAGGGCAGGTGACAGAAGTGTGTGTAGGGGAACACTTTGGTTCCAATGATCATAACACCGTGAGTTTCAAACTTGATCATGGATAAAGATAGATCTGGTCCTCGGGTTGAAGTTCTAAACTGGAAAAAGGCTAAATTTAAAGAAATGAGAAAGGATCTAAAAAGCGTGGATTGGGACAGATTGTTCTCTGGCAACGATGTGATCGGTAAGTAGGAGGCCTTCAAAGGAGAAATTTTAAGAGGCAGAGTTTGTATGTTCCTGTCAGGGTTAAAGCAAAATGAATAAGAGTAAGGAACCTTGGTCTCGAGGGATATTGGAACTCTGATAAAGAAGAAGAGAGAGATGTATAACATGTATAGGGAACAGGGAGGAAATAAGATGCTTGAGGAGTATAAAAAGAGTAGGAAAATACTTACGAAAGAAATCAGGAGGGCTAAAAGAAGACATGAAGTTCCTTTGGCAGTCAGGGAGAAGAATAATCCTAAGAGCTTCTACAGGTATGTTAAAAGCAAAAGGATAGTAAGGGGATAAATTGGTCCTCTTGAAAATCAGAGTGGTCGGCTATGTATGGAACCAAAAGAAATGGGAGAGATATTAAATGGGTTTTTTGCATCTGTATTTACTAAGGAAACTGGAATGGAGTCTATGGAAACAAGGCAAACAAGTAGTGAGGTCATGGAACCGATACAGATTGAAGAGGAGGAGGTGCTTGCTGTCTTGAGGCAAATCAGAGTAGATAAATCCCCAGGACCTGACAGGGTATTCCTCAGACCTGGAAGGAGACTAGTCTTGAAATTTCAGGGGTCCTGGTAGAAATATTTAAAATGTTGATATCCACGGGTGAGGTGCCGAAGGATTGGAGGATAGCTCATGTAGTTCCATTGTTTAAAAAAGGCCCTAAAAGTAATCCAGGAAATTATTGGAAGGAATACTAAGAGATAGGATCTACAAGTATTTGGACAGACAGGGACTTATTAGAAAAGTCAGCATGGCTTTGTGCGTGATAGG